>NW_025728068.1:0-52313 GCF_021461385.2 Schistocerca piceifrons
GTCAATAAGAAGGTGCAAGGTATACGGTAAATATGATGTGACGCATTGAAATCTAAAACTGGACTCACAGGAGAGGTTCTAATCATAGAAAGTGAGAGTGTCAGTCCTCTTTTACTTAAGTCGGCATTGTGCCTTTTGTATTAAATTCGGATGCAATTTCTGTGTTTCATCGTCAATAGGAAGGTGCAACGTATACAGTAAAGGTGAAGTGAAGCATCGGAATCTAAAACTGGACTCACAGGAGAGGTTCAAATCATAGATAGTTAGAGAGTCTGGCCTCTTGTACTTATGTCGGCATTGTGCCTTTTGTATTAAATTCCGATGCAATTTCTGTGTTTCATCGTCAATAAGAAGGTCCAAGGGATACAGTAAACCTGAAGTGAAGCATCGGAATCTAAAAATGGACTCACAGGAGAGGTTCAAATCATAGATAGTTAGAGTGTCAGTCCTCTTGTACTTAAACCGGCATTGTGCCTTTTGAATTTAATTCCGATGCAATTTCTGTGTTTCATCGTCAATAAAAAGGTGCAAGGTATACGGTAAACCTGAAGTGACGCATCGGAATCTAAAACTGGACTCACAGCAGAAGTTCAAATCATAGAAAGTGAGAGTGTCAGTCCGCTTGTACTTAAGTCGGCATTGTGCCTTTTGTATTAAATGCGGATGCAATTTCTGAGTTTCATCGTCAATAAGAAGGTCCAAGGGATACCGTAAACCTGAAGTGAAGCATCGGAATTTGAAACTGAACGCACTGGAGAGGTTCAAATCAGAGATAGTTAGAGTGTCTGCCCTCTTGTACTTCAATCGGCATTGTGCCTTTTGTATTAAATTCGGATGCAAATTCTGTGTTTCATCGTCAATAAGAAGGTCCAAGTGATACAGTAAACCTGAAGTGAAGTATCGGAATCTAAAACTGGACTCAAAGGAGAGGTTCAAATCATAGAATGTTAGAGTTTCAGTCCTCTTTTACTTAAGTCGGCATTGTGCCTTTTGTATTAAATTCGGATGCAATTTCTGTGTATCTTCGTCAATAGGAAGGAGCAAGGTATACAGTAAACCTGAAGTGAAGCATCAGAATCTAAAACTGGACTCACAGGAGAGGTTCCAATCATAGAAAGTGAGAGTGTCAGTCCTCTTGTAGTTAAGTCGGCATTGTGCCTTTTGTATTAAATTCGGTGCAATTTCAGTGTTTCATCGTCAATTAGAAGGTCTAAGGGATACAGTAAACCTGAAGTGAAGAATCGGAATCTAAAACTGGACTCAAAGGAGAGGTTCAAATCATAGAATGTTAGAGTTTCAGTCCTCTTGTACTTATGTCGGGCATTGTGCCATTTGTATTATATTCCGATGCAATTTCTGTGCTTCATCGTCTATAAGAAGGTGCAAGGTATCCGGTAAACCTGAAGTGACGCATCTGAATCTAAAACTTGACTCACAGGAGAAGTTCAAATCATAGAAAATGAGAGTGTCAGTTCTCTTTTACTTAAGTCGGCATTGTGCCTTTTGTATTAAATTCGGATGCAAACTCTGTGTTTCATCGTCAATAAGAAGGTCCACGTGATACAGTAAACCTGACGTGAAGCATCGGAATCTAAAACTGGACTCACAGGAGAGGTTCAAATCATAGAAGGAGAGAGAGTCAGTCCTCTTTTATTTAAGTCGGCATTGTGCCATTTGTATTAAATTCGGATGCAATTTCTGTATTTCATCGTCAAGAAGAAGGTCCAAGGGATACAGTAAACCTGAAGTGAAGCATCGGAATCTAAAACTGGACTCACAGGAGAGTTTCAAATCTTAGAAAGTTAGAGTGTCTGTCCTCTTGTACTTATGTCGGCGTTGTCCTTTTGTATTAAATTCCGATGCAATTTCTGTGTTTCATCGTCAATAAGTAGGTGCAAGGTATACGGTAATCCTGAAGTGACAAATCGGAATCAAAAACTGGACTCACAGGAGAGGTCTAAAACATAGAGAGTGTGAGTGTCAGTCCTCTTTAACTTAAGTCGGCATTGTGCCTTTTGTATTAAATTCGCATGCAAACTCTCTGTTTCATCGTCAATAAGAAGGTCCACGGGATACAGTAAACATGACGTAAAGCATCGGAATCAAAAACTGGACTCACGGGAGAAGTTTAAATCATAGAAAGTTTGAGTGTCAGTCCTCTTTAACTTAAGTCGGCATTATGCCTTTTGTATTAAATTCGGATGCAATTTCTGTGTTTCATCGTCAATAAGAAGGTGCAAGGTATACAGTAAACCTGAAGTGAAGCATCGGAATCTAAAACTGGACTCACAGGAGAGGTTCAAATCATAGATAATTAGAGTGTCAGTCCTCTTGAACTTAAACCGGCATTGTGCCTTTTGAATTTAATTCCGATGCAATTTCTATGTTTCATCGTCAATAAGAAGGTGCAAGGCATACAGTAAACCTGAAGTGAAGCATCGGAATCTAAAACTGGACTCAAAGGAGAGGTTCAAATCACAGAAAGTTAGAGTGTCAGTCTACTTGTACTTATGTCGACATTGTGCCTTTTGTATTAAATTCGGATGCAATTTCTGTGTTTCATCGTCAATAAGACGGTGCAAGGTATACTGTAAACCCGAAATGAAGCATCAGAATCTAAAACTGGACTCACAGGAGAGGTTCAAATCATAGATAGTTAGAGCGACAGTCCTCTTGTACTTAAACCGGCATTGTGCCTTTTGAATTTAATTCCGATGCAATTTCTGTGTTTCATCGTCAATAAGAAGGTGCAAGGTATACGGTAAACCTGAAGTGACGCATCGGAATCTAAAACTGGACTCACAGCAGAAGTTCAAATCATAGAAAGTGAGAGTGTCAGTTCTCTTGTACTTAAGCCGGCATTGTGCCTTTTGAATTTAATTCCGATGTAATTTCTGTGTTTCATCGTCAATAAGAAGGTGTAAGGGATACAGTAAACCTGAAGCATCGGGATCTAAAACTGGACTCACAGGAGAGTTTCAAATCACAGAAAGTGAGAGTGTCAGTCCTCTTTTACTTAAGTCGGCATTGTGCCTTTTGTATTAAATGCGGATGCAATTTCTGAGTTTCATCGTCAATAAGAAGGTCCAAGGGATACCGTAAACCTGAAGTGAAGCATCGGAATTTAAAACTGAACTCACTGTAGAGGTTCAAATCATAGATAGTTAGAGTGTCTGCCCTCTTGTACTTCAATCGGCATTGTGCCTTTTGTATTAAATTCGGATGCAAATTCTGTGTTTCATCGTCAATATGAAGGTCCAAGTGATACAGTAAAACTGAAGTGAAGTATCGGAATCTAAAACTGGACTCACAGGAGAGGTTCTAATCATAGAAAGTGAGAGTGTCAGTCCTCTTTTACTTAAGTCGGCATTGTGCCTTTTGTATTAAATTCGGATGCAATTTCTGTGTATCATCGTCAATAGAAAGGAGCAAGGTATACAGTAAACCTGAAGTGAAGCATCGGAATCTAAAACTGGACTCACAGGAGAGGTTCCAATCATAGAAAGTGAGAGTGTCAGTCATCTTGTAGTTAAGTCGGCATTGTGCCTTTTGTATTAAATTCGGTGCAATTTCAGTGTTTCATCGTCAATTAGAAGGTCTAAGGGATACAGTAAACCTGAAGTGAAGAATCGGAATCTGAAACTGGACTCAAAGGAGAGGTTCAAATCGTAGAATGTTAGAGTTTCAGTCCTCTTGTACTTATGTCGGCATTGTGCCATTTGTATTATATTCCGATGCAATTTCTGTGCTTCATCGTCTATAAGAAGGTGCAAGGTATACGGTAAACCTGAAGTGACGCAACGGAATCTAAAACTTGACTCACAGGAGAAGTTCAAATCATAGAAAATGAGAGCGTCAGTCCTCTTTTACTTAAGTCGGCATTGTGCCTTTTGTATTAAATTCGGATGCAAACTCTGTGTTTCATCGTCAATAAGAAGGTACACGTGATACAGTAAACCTGACGTGAAGCATCAGAATCTAAAACTGGACTCACAGGAGAGGTTCAAATCATAGAAGGAGAGAGTGTCAGTCCTCTTTTATTTAAGTCGGCATTGTGCCATTTGTATTAAATTCGGATGCAATTTCTTTATTTCATCGTCAATAAGAAGGTCCAAGTGATAGAGTAAACCTGAAGTGACAAATCGGAATCTAAAACTCGACTCACAGGAGAAGTTCAAATCATAGAAAATGAGAGGGTCAGTCCTCTTTTAGTTAAGACGGCATTGTGCCTTTCGTATTAAATTCGGATGCAAACTCTGTGTTTCATCGTCAATAAGGAGGTCCACGTGATACAGTAAACCTGACGTGAAGCATCGGAATCTAAAACTGGAGTCACAGGAGAGGTTCAAATCATAGAAAGTTAGAGTGTCTGTCCTCTTGTACTTAAGTCGGCATTGTGCATTTTGTATTAAATTCGGATGCAATTTCTGTGTTTCATCGTCCATAAGAAGGTCCAAGGTATACAGTAAACCTAAAGTGAAGCATCGGAATCTTAAACTGGACTCACAGGAGGGTTTCAAATCTTAGAAAGTTAGAGTGTCAGTCCTCTTGTACTTCAGTCGGCATTGTGCTTTTGAAATTAATTCCGATAAAATTTCTCTGTTTCTTCGTCAATAAGACGATGCAAGGTATACAGTAAACCTGAAGTGAAGCATCGGAATCTAAAACTGGACTTACAGGAGAGTTTCAAATAACAGAAAGTGAGAGTGTCAGTCCTCTTTTACTTAAGTCGGCATTGTGGCTTTTGTATTAAATTCGGATGCAAACTCTCTGTTTCATCGTCAATAAGAAGGTCCACGGGATACAGTAAACCTGACGTGAAGCATCGGAATCTAAAACTGGACTCTCAGGAGAGTTTTAAATCATAGAAAGTTTGAGTGTCAGTCCTCTTTAACTTAAGTCGGCATTGTGCCATTTGTATTAAATTCGGATGCAATTTCTGTGTTTCATCGTCAATAAGAAGGTGCAAGGTATACGGTAAATATGATGTGACGCATCGGAATCTAAAACTGGACTCACAGGAGAGGTTCTAATCATAGAAAGTGAGAGTGTCAGTCCTCTTTTACTTAAGTCGGCATTGTGCCTTTTGTATTAAATTCGGATGCAATTTCTGTGTTTCATCGTCAATAGGAAGGTGCAACGTATACAGTAAACGTGAAGTGAAGCATCGGAATCTAAAACTGGACTCACAGGAGAGGTTCAAATCATAGATAGTTAGAGAGTCTGGCCTCTTGTACTTATGTCGGCATTGTGCCTTTTGTATTAAATTCCGATGCAATTTCTGTGTTTCATCGTCAATAAGAAGGTCCAAGGGATACAGTAAACCTGAAGTGAAGCATCGGAATCTAAAAATGGACTCACAGGAGAGGTTCAAATCATAGATAGTTAGAGTGTCAGTCCTCTTGTACTTAAACCGGCATTGTGCCTTTTGAATTTAATTCCGATGCAATTTCTGTGTTTCATCGTCAATAAAAAGGTGCAAGGTATACGGTAAACCTGAAGTGACGCATCGGAATCTAAAACTGGACTCACAGCAGAAGTTCAAATCATAGAAAGTGAGAGTGTCAGTTCTCTTGTACTTAAGCCGGCATTGTGCCTTTTGAATTTAATTCCGATGTAATTTCTGTGTTTCATCGTCAATAAGAAGGTGTAAGGGATACAGTAAACCTGAAGCATCGGGATCTAAAACTGGACTCACAGGAGAGTTTCAAATCACAGAAAGTGAGAGTGTCAGTCCTCTTTTACTTAAGTCGGCATTGTGCCTTTTGTATTAAATGCGGATGCAATTTCTGAGTTTCATCGTCAATAAGAAGGTCCAAGGGATACCGTAAACCTGAAGTGAAGCATCGGAATTTAAAACTGAACTCACTGTAGAGGTTCAAATCATAGATAGTTAGAGTGTCTGCCCTCTTGTACTTCAATCGGCATTGTGCCTTTTGTATTAAATTCGGATGCAAATTCTGTGTTTCATCGTCAATAAGAAGGTCCAAGTGATACAGTAAAACTGAAGTGAAGTATCGGAATCTAAAACTGGACTCACAGGAGAGGTTCTAATCATAGAAAGTGAGAGTGTCAGTCCTCTTTTACTTAAGTCGGCATTGTGCCTTTTGTATTAAATTCGGATGCAATTTCTGTGTATCATCGTCAATAGAAAGGAGCAAGGTATACAGTAAACCTGAAGTGAAGCATCGGAATCTAAAACTGGACTCACAGGAGAGGTTCCAATCATAGAAAGTGAGAGTGTCAGTCATCTTGTAGTTAAGTCGGCATTGTGCCTTTTGTATTAAATTCGGTGCAATTTCAGTGTTTCATCGTCAATTAGAAGGTCTAAGGGATACAGTAAACCTGAAGTGAAGAATCGGAATCTGAAACTGGACTCAAAGGAGAGGTTCAAATCGTAGAATGTTAGAGTTTCAGTCCTCTTGTACTTATGTCGGCATTGTGCCATTTGTATTATATTCCGATGCAATTTCTGTGCTTCATCGTCTATAAGAAGGTCCAAGGTATACAGTAAACCTAAAGTGAAGCATCGGAATCTTAAACTGGACTCACAGGAGGGTTTCAAATCTTAGAAAGTTAGAGTGTCAGTCCTCTTGTACTTCAGTCGGCATTGTGCTTTTGAAATTAATTCCGATAAAATTTCTCTGTTTCTTCGTCAATAAGACGATGCAAGGTATACAGTAAACCTGAAGTGAAGCATCGGAATCTAAAACTGGACTTACAGGAGAGTTTCAAATAACAGAAAGTGAGAGTGTCAGTCCTCTTTTACTTAAGTCGGCATTGTGCCTTTTGTATTAAATTCGGATGCAAACTCTCTGTTTCATCGTCAATAAGAAGGTCCACGGGATACAGTAAACCTGACGTGAAGCATCGGAATCTAAAACTGGACTCTCAGGAGAGTTTTAAATCATAGAAAGTTTGAGTGTCAGTCCTCTTTAACTTAAGTCGGCATTGTGCCATTTGTATTAAATTCGGATGCAATTTCTGTGTTTCATCGTCAATAAGAAGGTGCAAGGTATACGGTAAATATGATGTGACGCATCGGAATCTAAAACTGGACTCACAGGAGAGGTTCTAATCATAGAAAGTGAGAGTGTCAGTCCTCTTTTACTTAAGTCGGCATTGTGCCTTTTGTATTAAATTCGGATGCAATTTCTGTGTTTCATCGTCAATAGGAAGGTGCAACGTATACAGTAAACGTGAAGTGAAGCATCGGAATCTAAAACTGGACGCACAGGAGAGGTTCAAATCATAGATAGTTAGAGAGTCTGGCCTCTTGTACTTATGTCGGCATTGTGCCTTTTGTATTAAATTCCGATGCAATTTCTGTGTTTCATCGTCAATAAGAAGGTCCAAGGGATACAGTAAACCTGAAGTGAAGCATCGGAATCTAAAAATGGACTCACAGGAGAGGTTCAAATCATAGATAGTTAGAGTGTCAGTCCTCTTGTACTTAAACCGGCATTGTGCCTTTTGAATTTAATTCCGATGCAATTTCTGTGTTTCATCGTCAATAAGAAGGTGCAAGGTATACGGTAAACCTGAAGTGACGCATCGGAATCTAAAACTGGACTCACAGCAGAAGTTCAAATCATAGAAAGTGAGAGTGTCAGTTCTCTTGTACTTAAGCCGGCATTGTGCCTTTTGAATTTAATTCCGATGTAATTTCTGTGTTTCATCGTCAATAAGAAGGTGTAAGGGATACAGTAAACCTGAAGCATGGGGATCTAAAACTGGACTCACAGGAGAGTTTCAAATCACAGAAAGTGAGAGTGTCAGTCCTCTTTTACTTAAGTCGGCATTGTGCCTTTTGTATTAAATGCGGATGCAATTTCTGAGTTTCATCGTCAATAAGAAGGTCCAAGGGATACCGTAAACCTGAAGTGAAGCATCGGAATTTAAAACTGAACTCACTGTAGAGGTTCAAATCATAGATAGTTAGAGTGTCTGCCCTCTTGTACTTCAATCGGCATTGTGCCTTTTGTATTAAATTCGGATGCAAATTCTGTGTTTCATCGTCAATAAGAAGGTCCAAGTGATACAGTAAAACTGAAGTGAAGTATCGGAATCTAAAACTGGACTCACAGGAGAGGTTCTAATCATAGAAAGTGAGAGTGTCAGTCCTCTTTTACTTAAGTCGGCATTGTGCCTTTTGTATTAAATTCGGATGCAATTTCTGTGTATCATCGTCAATAGAAAGGAGCAAGGTATACAGTAAACCTGAAGTGAAGCATCGGAATCTAAAACTGGACTCACAGGAGAGGTGCCAATCATAGAAAGTGAGAGTGTCAGTCATCTTGTAGTTAAGTCGGCATTGTGCCTTTTGTATTAAATTCGGTGCAATTTCAGTGTTTCATCGTCAATTAGAAGGTCTAAGGGATACAGTAAACCTGAAGTGAAGAATCGGAATCTGAAACTGGACTCAAAGGAGAGGTTCAAATCGTAGAATGTTAGAGTTTCAGTCCTCTTGTACTTATGTCGGCATTGTGCCATTTGTATTATATTCCGATGCAATTTCTGTGCTTCATCGTCTATAAGAAGGTGCAAGGTATACGGTAAACCTGAAGTGACGCAACGGAATCTAAAACTTGACTCACAGGAGAAGTTCAAATCATAGAAAATGAGAGCGTCAGTCCTCTTTTACTTAAGTCGGCATTGTGCCTTTTGTATTAAATTCGGATGCAAACTCTGTGTTTCATCGTCAATAAGAAGGTACACGTGATACAGTAAACCTGACGTGAAGCATCAGAATCTAAAACTGGACTCACAGGAGAGGTTCAAATCATAGAAGGAGAGAGTGTCAGTCCTCTTTTATTTAAGTCGGCATTGTGCCATTTGTATTAAATTCGGATGCAATTTCTTTATTTCATCGTCAATAAGAAGGTCCAAGTGATAGAGTAAACCTGAAGTGACAAATCGGAATCTAAAACTCGACTCACAGGAGAAGTTCAAATCATAGAAAATGAGAGGGTCAGTCCTCTTTTAGTTAAGACGGCATTGTGCCTTTCGTATTAAATTCGGATGCAAACTCTGTGTTTCATCGTCAATAAGGAGGTCCACGTGATACAGTAAACCTGACGTGAAGCATCGGAATCTAAAACTGGAGTCACAGGAGAGGTTCAAATCATAGAAAGTTAGAGTGTCTGTCCTCTTGTACTTAAGTCGGCATTGTGCATTTTGTATTAAATTCGGATGCAATTTCTGTGTTTCATCGTCCATAAGAAGGTCCAAGGTATACAGTAAACCTAAAGTGAAGCATCGGAATCTTAAACTGGACTCACAGGAGGGTTTCAAATCTTAGAAAGTTAGAGTGTCAGTCCTCTTGTACTTCAGTCGGCATTGTGCTTTTGAAATTAATTCCGATAAAATTTCTCTGTTTCTTCGTCAATAAGACGATGCAAGGTATACAGTAAACCTGAAGTGAAGCATCGGAATCTAAAACTGGACTTACAGGAGAGTTTCAAATAACAGAAAGTGAGAGTGTCAGTCCTCTTTTACTTAAGTCGGCATTGTGGCTTTTGTATTAAATTCGGATGCAAACTCTCTGTTTCATCGTCAATAAGAAGGTCCACGGGATACAGTAAACCTGACGTGAAGCATCGGAATCTAAAACTGGACTCTCAGGAGAGTTTTAAATCATAGAAAGTTTGAGTGTCAGTCCTCTTTAACTTAAGTCGGCATTGTGCCATTTGTATTAAATTCGGATGCAATTTCTGTGTTTCATCGTCAATAAGAAGGTGCAAGGTATACGGTAAATATGATGTGACGCATCGGAATCTAAAACTGGACTCACAGGAGAGGTTCTAATCATAGAAAGTGAGAGTGTCAGTCCTCTTTTACTTAAGTCGGCATTGTGCCTTTTGTATTAAATTCGGATGCAATTTCTGTGTTTCATCGTCAATAGGAAGGTGCAACGTATACAGTAAACGTGAAGTGAAGCATCGGAATCTAAAACTGGACTCACAGGAGAGGTTCAAATCATAGATAGTTAGAGAGTCTGGCCTCTTGTACTTATGTCGGCATTGTGCCTTTTGTATTAAATTCCGATGCAATTTCTGTGTTTCATCGTCAATAAGAAGGTCCAAGGGATACAGTAAACCTGAAGTGAAGCATCGGAATCTAAAAATGGACTCACAGGAGAGGTTCAAATCATAGATAGTTAGAGTGTCAGTCCTCTTGTACTTAAACCGGCATTGTGCCTTTTGAATTTAATTCCGATGCAATTTCTGTGTTTCATCGTCAATAAAAAGGTGCAAGGTATACGGTAAACCTGAAGTGACGCATCGGAATCTAAAACTGGACTCACAGCAGAAGTTCAAATCATAGAAAGTGAGAGTGTCAGTTCTCTTGTACTTAAGCCGGCATTGTGCCTTTTGAATTTAATTCCGATGTAATTTCTGTGTTTCATCGTCAATAAGAAGGTGTAAGGGATACAGTAAACCTGAAGCATCGGGATCTAAAACTGGACTCACAGGAGAGTTTCAAATCACAGAAAGTGAGAGTGTCAGTCCTCTTTTACTTAAGTCGGCATTGTGCCTTTTGTATTAAATGCGGATGCAATTTCTGAGTTTCATCGTCAATAAGAAGGTCCAAGGGATACCGTAAACCTGAAGTGAAGCATCGGAATTTAAAACTGAACTCACTGTAGAGGTTCAAATCATAGATAGTTAGAGTGTCTGCCCTCTTGTACTTCAATCGGCATTGTGCCTTTTGTATTAAATTCGGATGCAAATTCTGTGTTTCATCGTCAATAAGAAGGTCCAAGTGATACAGTAAAACTGAAGTGAAGTATCGGAATCTAAAACTGGACTCACAGGAGAGGTTCTAATCATAGAAAGTGAGAGTGTCAGTCCTCTTTTACTTAAGTCGGCATTGTGCCTTTTGTATTAAATTCGGATGCAATTTCTGTGTATCATCGTCAATAGAAAGGAGCAAGGTATACAGTAAACCTGAAGTGAAGCATCGGAATCTAAAACTGGACTCACAGGAGAGGTTCCAATCATAGAAAGTGAGAGTGTCAGTCATCTTGTAGTTAAGTCGGCATTGTGCCTTTTGTATTAAATTCGGTGCAATTTCAGTGTTTCATCGTCAATTAGAAGGTCTAAGGGATACAGTAAACCTGAAGTGAAGAATCGGAATCTGAAACTGGACTCAAAGGAGAGGTTCAAATCGTAGAATGTTAGAGTTTCAGTCCTCTTGTACTGATGTCGGCATTGTGCCATTTGTATTATATTCCGATGCAATTTCTGTGCTTCATTGTCTATAAGAAGGTCCAAGGTATACAGTAAACCTAAAGTGAAGCATCGGAATCTTAAACTGGACTCACAGGAGGGTTTCAAATCTTAGAAAGTTAGAGTGTCAGTCCTCTTGTACTTCAGTCGGCATTGTGCTTTTGAAATTAATTCCGATAAAATTTCTCTGTTTCTTCGTCAATAAGACGATGCAAGGTATACAGTAAACCTGAAGTGAAGCATCGGAATCTAAAACTGGACTTACAGGAGAGTTTCAAATAACAGAAAGTGAGAGTGTCAGTCCTCTTTTACTTAAGTCGGCATTGTGCCTTTTGTATTAAATTCGGATGCAAACTCTCTGTTTCATCGTCAATAAGAAGGTCCACGGGATACAGTAAACCTGACGTGAAGCATCGGAATCTAAAACTGGACTCTCAGGAGAGTTTTAAATCATAGAAAGTTTGAGTGTCAGTCCTCTTTAACTTAAGTCGGCATTGTGCCATTTGTATTAAATTCGGATGCAATTTCTGTGTTTCATCGTCAATAAGAAGGTGCAAGGTATACGGTAAATATGATGTGACGCATCGGAATCTAAAACTGGACTCACAGGAGAGGTTCTAATCATAGAAAGTGAGAGTGTCAGTCCTCTTTTACTTAAGTCGGCATTGTGCCTTTTGTATTAAATTCGGATGCAATTTCTGTGTTTCATCGTCAATAGGAAGGTGCAACGTATACAGTAAACGTGAAGTGAAGCATCGGAATCTAAAACTGGACGCACAGGAGAGGTTCAAATCATAGATAGTTAGAGAGTCTGGCCTCTTGTACTTATGTCGGCATTGTGCCTTTTGTATTAAATTCCGATGCAATTTCTGTGTTTCATCGTCAATAAGAAGGTCCAAGGGATACAGTAAACCTGAAGTGAAGCATCGGAATCTAAAAATGGACTCACAGGAGAGGTTCAAATCATAGATAGTTAGAGTGTCAGTCCTCTTGTACTTAAACCGGCATTGTGCCTTTTGAATTTAATTCCGATGCAATTTCTGTGTTTCATCGTCAATAAGAAGGTGCAAGGTATACGGTAAACCTGAAGTGACGCATCGGAATCTAAAACTGGACTCACAGCAGAAGTTCAAATCATAGAAAGTGAGAGTGTCAGTTCTCTTGTACTTAAGCCGGCATTGTGCCTTTTGAATTTAATTCCGATGTAATTTCTGTGTTTCATCGTCAATAAGAAGGTGTAAGGGATACAGTAAACCTGAAGCATGGGGATCTAAAACTGGACTCACAGGAGAGTTTCAAATCACAGAAAGTGAGAGTGTCAGTCCTCTTTTACTTAAGTCGGCATTGTGCCTTTTGTATTAAATGCGGATGCAATTTCTGAGTTTCATCGTCAATAAGAAGGTCCAAGGGATACCGTAAACCTGAAGTGAAGCATCGGAATTTAAAACTGAACTCACTGTAGAGGTTCAAATCATAGATAGTTAGAGTGTCTGCCCTCTTGTACTTCAATCGGCATTGTGCCTTTTGTATTAAATTCGGATGCAAATTCTGTGTTTCATCGTCAATAAGAAGGTCCAAGTGATACAGTAAAACTGAAGTGAAGTATCGGAATCTAAAACTGGACTCACAGGAGAGGTTCTAATCATAGAAAGTGAGAGTGTCAGTCCTCTTTTACTTAAGTCGGCATTGTGCCTTTTGTATTAAATTCGGATGCAATTTCTGTGTATCATCGTGAATAGAAAGGAGCAAGGTATACAGTAAACCTGAAGTGAAGCATCGGAATCTAAAACTGGACTCACAGGAGAGGTGCCAATCATAGAAAGTGAGAGTGTCAGTCATCTTGTAGTTAAGTCGGCATTGTGCCTTTTGTATTAAATTCGGTGCAATTTCAGTGTTTCATCGTCAATTAGAAGGTCTAAGGGATACAGTAAACCTGAAGTGAAGAATCGGAATCTGAAACTGGACTCAAAGGAGAGGTTCAAATCGTAGAATGTTAGAGTTTCAGTCCTCTTGTACTTATGTCGGCATTGTGCCATTTGTATTATATTCCGATGCAATTTCTGTGCTTCATCGTCTATAAGAAGGTGCAAGGTATACGGTAAACCTGAAGTGACGCAACGGAATCTAAAACTTGACTCACAGGAGAAGTTCAAATCATAGAAAATGAGAGCGTCAGTCCTCTTTTACTTAAGTCGGCATTGTGCCTTTTGTATTAAATTCGGATGCAAACTCTGTGTTTCATCGTCAATAAGAAGGTACACGTGATACAGTAAACCTGACGTGAAGCATCAGAATCTAAAACTGGACTCACAGGAGAGGTTCAAATCATAGAAGGAGAGAGTGTCAGTCCTCTTTTATTTAAGTCGGCATTGTGCCATTTGTATTAAATTCGGATGCAATTTCTTTATTTCATCGTCAATAAGAAGGTCCAAGTGATAGAGTAAACCTGAAGTGACAAATCGGAATCTAAAACTCGACTCACAGGAGAAGTTCAAATCATAGAAAATGAGAGGGTCAGTCCTCTTTTAGTTAAGACGGCATTGTGCCTTTCGTATTAAATTCGGATGCAAACTCTGTGTTTCATCGTCAATAAGGAGGTCCACGTGATACAGTAAACCTGATGTGAAGCATCGGAATCTAAAACTGGAGTCACAGGAGAGGTTCAAATCATATAAACTTTGAGTGTCAGTCCTTTTTTACTTAAGTCGGCATTGTGCCTTTTGTATTAAATTCGGATGCAATTTCTGTGTTTCATCGTCAATAAGAAGTTGCAAGGCATACAGTAAACCTGAAGTGAAGCATCGGAATCTACAACTGGACTCACAGGAGATGTTCAAATCATAGAAAGTTAGAGTGTCTGTCCTCTTGTACTTAAGTCGGCATTGTGCATTTTGTATTAAATTCGGATGCAATTTCTGTGTTTCATCGTCCATAAGAAGGTCCAAGGTATACAGTAAACCTAAAGTGAAGCATCGGAATCTTAAACTGGACTCACAGGAGGGTTTCAAATCTTAGAAAGTTAGAGTGTCAGTCCTCTTGTACTTCAGTCGGCATTGTGCTTTTGAAATTAATTCCGATAAAATTTCTCTGTTTCTTCGTCAATAAGACGATGCAAGGTATACAGTAAACCTGAAGTGAAGCATCGGAATCTAAAACTGGACTTACAGGAGAGTTTCAAATAACAGAAAGTGAGAGTGTCAGTCCTCTTTTACTTAAGTCGGCATTGTGGCTTTTGTATTAAATTCGGATGCAAACTCTCTGTTTCATCGTCAATTAGAAGGTCCACGGGATACAGTAAACCTGACGTGAAGCATCGGAATCTAAAACTGGACTCTCAGGAGAGTTTTAAATCATAGAAAGTTTGAGTGTCAGTCCTCTTTAACTTAAGTCGGCATTGTGCCATTTGTATTAAATTCGGATGCAATTTCTGTGTTTCATCGTCAATAAGAAGGTGCAAGGTATACGGTAAATATGATGTGACGCATCGGAATCTAAAACTGGACTCACAGGAGAGGTTCTAATCATAGAAAGTAAGAGTGTCAGTCCTCTTTTACTTAAGTCGGCATTGTGCCTTTTGTATTAAATTCGGATGCAATTTCTGTGTTTCATCGTCAATAGGAAGGTGCAACGTATACAGTAAACGTGAAGTGAAGCATCGGAATCTAAAACTGGACTCACAGGAGAGGTTCAAATCATAGATAGTTAGAGAGTCTGGCCTCTTGTACTTATGTCGGCATTGTGCCTTTTGTATTAAATTCCGATGCAATTTCTGTGTTTCATCGTCAATAAGAAGGTCCAAGGGATACAGTAAACGTGAAGTGAAGCATCGGAATCTAAAACTGGACTCACAGGAGAGTTTCAAATCACAGAAAGTGAGTGTGTCGGTGCTCTTTTACTTAAGTCGGCATTGTGCCTTTTGTATTAAATGCGGATGCAATTTCTGAGTTTCATCGTCAATAAGAAGGTCCAAGGGATACCGTAAACCTGAAGTGAAGCATCGGAATTTGAACCTGAACGCACTGGAGAGGTTCAAATCAGAGATAGTTAGAGTGTCTGCCCTCTTGTACTTCAATCGGCATTGTGCCTTTTGTATTAAATTCGGATGCAAATTCTGTGTTTCATCGTCAATAAGAAGGTCCAAGTGATACAGTAAACCTGAAGTGAAGTATCGGAATCTAAAACTGGACTCAAAGGAGAGGTTCAAATCATAGAATGTTAGAGTTTCAGTCCTCTTTTACTTAAGTCGGCATTGTGCCTTTTGTATTAAATTCGGATGCAATTTCTGTGTATCTTCGTCAATAGGAAGGAGCAAGGTATACAGTAAACCTGAAGTGAAGCATCAGAATCTGAAACTGGACTCACAGGAGAGGTTCCAATCATAGAAAGTTAGAGTGTCTGTCCTCTTGTACTTAAGTCGGCATTGTGCATTTTGTATTAAATTCGGATGCAATTTCTGTGTTTCATCGTCCATAAGAAGGTCCAAGGTATACAGTAAACCTAAAGTGAAGCATCGGAATCTTAAACTGGACTCACAGGAGAGTTTCAAATCTTAGAAAGTTAGAGTGTCAGTCCTCTTGTACTTCAGTCGGCATTGTGCTTTTGAAATTAATTCCGATAAAATTTCTCTGTTTCTTCGTCAATAAGACGATGCAAGGTATACAGTAAACCTGAAGTGAAGCATCGGAATCTAAAACTGGACTTACAGGAGAGTTTCAAATAACAGAAAGTGAGAGTGTCAGTCCTCTTTTACTTAAGTCGGCATTGTGCCTTTTGTATTAAATTCGGTTGCAAACTCTCTGTTTCATCGTCAATAAGAAGGTCCACGGGATACAGTAAACCTGACGTGAAGCATCGGAATCTAAAACTGGATTCTCAGGAGAGTTTTAAATCATAGAAAGTTTGAGTGTCAGTCCTCTTTAACTTAAGTCGGCATTGTGCCATTTGTACTAAATTCGGATGCAATTTCTGTGTTTCATCGTCAATAAGAAGGTGCAAGGTATACGGTAAATATGATGTGGCGCATCGGAATCTAAAACTGGACTCACAGGAGAGGTTCTAATCATAGAAAGTGAGAGTGTCAGTCCTCTTTTACTTAAGTCGGCATTGTGCCTTTTGTATTAAATTCGGATGCAATTTCTGTGTTTCATCGTCAATAGGAAGGTGCAACGTATACAGTAAACGTGAAGTGAAGCATCGGAATCTAAAACTGGACTCACAGGAGAGGTTCAAATCATAGATAGTTAGAGAGTCTGGCCTCTTGTACTTATGTCGGCATTGTGCCTTTTGTATTAAATTCGGATGCAATTTCTGTGTTTCATCGTCAATAGGAAGGTGCAACGTATACAGTAAACGTGAAGTGAAGCATCGGAATCTAAAACTGGACTCACAGGAGAGGTTCAAATCGTAGATAGTTAGAGAGTCTGGCCTCTTGTACTTATGTCGGCATTGTGCCTTTTGTATTAAATTCCGATGCAATTTCTGTGTTTCATCGTCAATAAGAAGGTCCAAGGGATACAGTAAACCTGAAGTGAAGCATCGGAATCTAAAAATGGACTCACAGGAGAGGTTCAAATCATAGATAGTTAGAGTGTCAGTCCTCTTGTACTTAAACCGGCATTGTGCCTTTTGAATTTAATTCCGATGCAATTTCTGTGTTTCATCGTCAATAAAAAGGTGCAAGGTATACGGTAAACCTGAAGTGACGCATCGGAATCTAAAACTGGACTCACAGCAGAAGTTCAAATCATAGAAAGTGAGAGTGTCAGTCCTCTTGTACCTAAGCCGGCATTGTGCCCTTTTAATTTAATTCCGATGCAATTTCTGTGTTTCGTCGTCAATAAGAAGGTGTAAGGGATACAGTAAACCTGAAGCATCGGGATCTAAAACTGGACTCACAGGAGAGTTTCAAATCACAGAAAGTGAGAGTGTCAGTCCTCTTTAACTTAAGTCGGCATTGTGCCTTTTGTATTAAATGCGGATGCAATTTCTGAGTTTCATCGTCAATAAGAAGGTCCAAGGGATACCGTAAACCTGAAGTGAAGCATCGGAATTTGAAACTGAACGCACTGGAGAGGTTCAAATCAGAGATAATTAGAGTGTCTGCCCTCTTGTACTTCAATCGGCATTGTGCCTTTTGTATTAAATTCGGATGCAAATTCTGTGTTTCATCGTCAATAAGAAGGTCCAAGTGATACAGTAAACCTGAAGTGAAGTATCGGAATCTAAAACTGGACTCAAAGGAGAGGTTCAAATCATAGAATGTTAGAGTTTCAGTCCTCTTTTACTTAAGTCGGCATTGTGCCTTTTGTATTAAATTCGGATGCAATTTCTGTGTATCTTCGTCAATAGGAAGGAGCAAGGTATACAGTAAACCTGAAGTGAAGCATCAGAATCTAAAACTGGACTCACAGGAGAGGTTCCAATCATAGAAAGTTAGAGTGTCTGTCCTCTTGTACTTAAGTCGGCATTGTGCATTTTGTATTAAATTCGGAAGCAATTTCTGTGTTTCATCGTCCATAAGAAGGTCCAAGGTATACAGTAAACCTAAAGTGAAGCATCGGAATCTTAAACTGGACTCACAGGAGAGTTTCAAATCTTAGAAAGTTAGAGTGTCAGTCCTCTTGTACTTCAGTCGGCATTGTGCTTTTGAAATTAATTCCGATAAAATTTCTCTGTTTCTTCGTCAATAAGACGATGCAAGGTATACGGTAAACCTGAAGTGAAGCATCGGAATCTAAAACTGGACTTACAGGAGAGTTTCAAATAACAGAAAGTGAGAGTGTCAGTCCTCTTTTACTTAAGTCGGCATTGTGCCTTTTGTATTAAATTCGGATGCAAACTCTCTGTTTCATCGTCAATAAGAAGGTCCACGGGATACAGTAAACCTGACGTGAAGCATCGGAATCTAAAACTGGACTCTCAGGAGAGTTTTAAATCATAGAAAGTTTGAGTGTCAGTCCTCTTTAACTTAAGTCGGCATTGTGCCATTTGTATTAAATTCGGATGCAATTTCTGTGTTTCATCGTCAATAAGAAGGTGCAAGGTATACGGTAAATATGATGTGACGCATCGGAATCTAAAACTGGACTCACAGGAGAGGTTCTAATCATAGAAAGTGAGAGTGTCAGTCCTCTTTTACTTAAGTCGGCATTGTGCCTTTTGTATTAAATTCGGATGCAATTTCTGTGTTTCATCGTCAATAGGAAGGTGCAACGTATACAGTAAACGTGAAGTGAAGCATCGGAATCTAAAACTGGACTCACAGGAGAGGTTCAAATCATAGATAGTTAGAGAGTCTGGCCTCTTGTACTTATGTCGGCATTGTGCCTTTTGTATTAAATTCGGATGCAATTTCTGTGTTTCATCGTCAATAGGAAGGTGCAACGTATACAGTAAACGTGAAGTGAAGCATCGGAATCTAAAACTGGACTCACAGGAGAGGTTCAAATCATAGATAGTTAGAGAGTCTGGCCTCTTGTACTTATGTCGGCATTGTGCCTTTTGTATTAAATGCGGATGCAATTTCTGAGTTTCATCGTCAATAAGAAGGTCCAAGGGATACAGTAAACCTGAAGTGAAGCATCGGAATTTGAAACTGAACGCACTGGAGAGGTTCAAATCAGAGATAGTTAGAGTGTCTGCCCTCTTGTACTTCAATCGGCATTGTGCCTTTTGTATTAAATTCGGATGCAAATTCTGTGTTTCATCGTCAATAAGAAGGTCCAAGTGATACAGTAAACCTGAAGTGAAGTATCGGAATCTAAAACTGGACTCAAAGGAGAGATTCAAATCATAGAATGTTAGAGTTTCAGTCCTCTTTTACTTAAGTCGGCATTGTGCCTTTTGTATTAAATTCGGATGCAATTTCTGTGTATCTTCGTCAATAGGAAGGAGCAAGGTATACAGTAAACCTGAAGTGAAGCATCAGAATCTAAAACTGGACTCACAGGAGAGGTTCCAATCATAGAAAGTGAGAGTGTCAGTCCTCTTGTAGTTAAGTCGGCATTGTGCCTTTTGTATTAAATTCGGTGCAATTTCAGTGTTTCATCGTCAATTAGAAGGTCTAAGGGATACAGTAAACCTGAAGTGAAGAATCGGAATCTAAAACTGGACTCAAAGGAGAGGTTCAAATCATAGAATGTTAGAGTTTCAGTCCTCTTGTACTTAGGTCGGCATTGTGCCATTTGTATTATATTCCGATGCAATTTCTGTGCTTCATCGTCTATAAGAAGGTGCAAGGTATCCGGTAAACCTGAAGTGACGCATCGGAATCTAAAACTTGACTCACAGGAGAAGTTCAAATCATAGAAAATGAGAGTGTCAGTTCTCTTTTACTTAAGTCGGCATTGTGCCTTTTGTATTAAATTCGGATGCAAACTCTGTGTTTCATCGTCAATAAGAAGGTCCACGTGATACAGTAAACCTGACGTGAAGCATCGGAATCTAAAACTGGACTCACAGGAGAGGTTCAAATCATAGAAGGAGAGAGAGTCAGTCCTCTTTTATTTAAGTCGGCATTGTGCCATTTGTATTAAATTCGGATGCAATTTCTGTATTTCATCGTCAATAAGAAGGTCCAAGGGATACAGTAAACCTGAAGTGAAGCATCGGAATCTAAAACTGGACTCACAGGAGAGGTTCAAATCTTAGAAAGTTAGAGTGTCTGTCCTCTTGTACTTATGTCGGCGTTGTCCTTTTGTATTAAATTCCGATGCAATTTCTGTGTTTCATCGTCAATAAGTAGGTGCAAGGTATACGGTAATCCTGAAGTGACAAATCGGAATCAAAAACTGGACTCACAGGAGAGGTCTAAATCATAGAGAGTGTGAGTGTCAGTCCTCTTTAACTTAAGTCGGCATTGTGCCTTTTGTATTAAATTCGCATGCAAACTCTCTGTTTCATCGTCAATAAGAAGGTCCACGGGATACAGTAAACATGACGTAAAGCATCGGAATCAAAAACTGGACTCACAGGAGAAGTTTAAATCATAGAAAGTTTGAGTGTCAGTCCTCTTTAACTTAAGTCGGCATTATGCCTTTTGTATTAAATTCGGATGCAATTTCTGTGTTTCATCGTCAATAAGAAGGTGCAAGGTATACAGTAAACCTGAAGTGAAGCATCGGAATCTAAAACTGGACTCACAGGAGAGGTTCAAATCATAGATAATTAGAGTGTCAGTCCTCTTGAACTTAAACCGGCATTGTGCCTTTTGAATTTAATTCCGATGCAATTTCTATGTTTCATCGTCAATAAGAAGGTGCAAGGCATACAGTAAACCTGAAGTGAAGCATCGGAATCTAAAACTGGACTCAAAGGAGAGGTTCAAATCACAGAAAGTTAGAGTGTCAGTCTACTTGTACTTATGTCGACATTGTGACTTTTGTATTAAATTCGGATGCAATTTCTGTGTTTCATCGTCAATAAGACGGTGCAAGGTATACTGTAAACCCGAAATGAAGCATCAGAATCTAAAACTGGACTCACAGGAGAGGTTCAAATCATAGATAGTTAGAGCGACAGTCCTCTTGTACTTAAACCGGCATTGTGCCTTTTGAATTTAATTCCGATGCAATTTCTGTGTTTCATCGTCAATAAGAAGGTGCAAGGTATACGGTAAACCTGAAGTGACGCATCGGAATCTAAAACTGGACTCACAGCAGAAGTTCAAATCATAGAAAGTGAGAGTGTCAGTTCTCTTGTACTTAAGCCGGCATTGTGCCTTTTGAATTTAATTCCGATGTAATTTCTGTGTTTCATCGTCAATAAGAAGGTGTAAGGGATACAGTAAACCTGAAGCATCGGGATCTAAAACTGGACTCACAGGAGAGTTTCAAATCACAGAAAGTGAGAGTGTCAGTCCTCTTTTACTTAAGTCGGCATTGTGCCTTTTGTATTAAATGCGGATGCAATTTCTGAGTTTCATCGTCAATAAGAAGGTCCAAGGGATACCGTAAACCTGAAGTGAAGCATCGGAATTTAAAACTGAACTCACTGTAGAGGTTCAAATCATAGATAGTTAGAGTGTCTGCCCTCTTGTACTTCAATCGGCATTGTGCCTTTTGTATTAAATTCGGATGCAAATTCTGTGTTTCATCGTCAATAAGAAGGTCCAAGTGATACAGTAAAACTGAAGTGAAGTATCGGAATCTAAAACTGGACTCACAGGAGAGGTTCTAATCATAGAAAGTGAGAGTGTCAGTCCTCTTTTACTTAAGTCGGCATTGTGCCTTTTGTATTAAATTCGGATGCAATTTCTGTGTATCATCGTCAATAGAAAGGAGCAAGGTATACAGTAAACCTGAAGTGAAGCATCGGAATCTAAAACTGGACTCACAGGAGAGGTTCCAATCATAGAAAGTGAGAGTGTCAGTCATCTTGTAGTTAAGTCGGCATTGTGCCTTTTGTATTAAATTCGGTGCAATTTCAGTGTTTCATCGTCAATTAGAAGGTCTAAGGGATACAGTAAACCTGAAGTGAAGAATCGGAATCTGAAACTGGACTCAAAGGAGAGGTTCAAATCGTAGAATGTTAGAGTTTCAGTCCTCTTGTACTTATGTCGGCATTGTGCCATTTGTATTATATTCCGATGCAATTTCTGTGCTTCATCGTCTATAAGAAGGTGCAAGGTATACGGTAAACCTGAAGTGACGCAACGGAATCTAAAACTTGACTCACAGGAGAAGTTCAAATCATAGAAAATGAGAGCGTCAGTCCTCTTTTACTTAAGTCGGCATTGTGCCTTTTGTATTAAATTCGGATGCAAACTCTGTGTTTTATCGTCAATAAGAAGGTACACGTGATACAGTAAACCTGACGTGAAGCATCAGAATCTAAAACTGGACTCACAGGAGAGGTTCAAATCATAGAAGGAGAGAGTGTCAGTCCTCTTTTATTTAAGTCGGCATTGTGCCATTTGTATTAAATTCGGATGCAATTTCTTTATTTCATCGTCAATAAGAAGGTCCAAGTGATAGAGTAAACCTGAAGTGACAAATCGGAATCTAAAACTCGACTCACAGGAGAAGTTCAAATCATAGAAAATGAGAGGGTCAGTCCTCTTTTAGTTAGGACGGCATTGTGCCCTTCGTATTAAATTCGGATGCAAACTCTGTGTTTCATCGTCAATAAGGAGGTCCACGTGATACAGTAAACCTGACGTGAAGCATCGGAATCTAAAACTGGAGTCACAGGAGAGGTTCAAATCATATAAACTTTGAGTGTCAGTCCTTTTTTACTTAAGTCGGCATTGTGCCTTTTGTATTAAATTCGGATGCAATTTCTGTGTTTCATCGTCAATAAGAAGTTGCAAGGCATACAGTAAACCTGAAGTGAAGCATCGGAATCTACAACTGGACTCACAGGAGGGCTTCAAATCATAGAAAGAGAGAGTGTCAGTCCTCTTTTACTTAAGTCGGCATTGTGCCTCTTGTATTGAATTACGATGCAATTTCTGTGATTCATCGTCAATAAGAGGGTCCAAGGGATACAGTAAACCTTAAGTGAAGCATCTGAATCTAAAACTGGACTCACAGGAGAGGTTCAAATCATAGATAGTTAGAGTGACAGTCCTCTTGTACTTAAGTCGGCATTGTGTCTTTTGAATTTAATTCCGATGCAATTTCTGTGTTTCATCCTCAATAAGAAGGTGCAAGGTATACTGTAAAACTGAAGTTTAGCATCGGAATCTAAAACTGGACTCACAGAAGAGGTTCAAATCATAGAGAGTTACAGTGTCAGTCCTCTTGTACTTAAGTCTGCATTGTGCCTTTTGAATTTAATTCCGAAGCGATTTCTGTGTTTCATCGTCAATAAGAAGGTGCAAGGTATACAGGAAACCCTGAAGTGAAGCATCGGAATCTAAAACTGGACTCACAGGAGAGGTTCAAATCATAGAAAGAGAGAGTGTCAGTCCGCTTTTACTTAAGTCGGCATTGTGCCTTTTATATTAAATTCGGAAGCAATTCCTGTGCTTCATCGTCAATACGAAGGTCCAAGGGATACTGTAAAACTGAAGTGAAGCATCGGAATCTAAAACTGGACTCACAGGAGAGGTTCAAATCATAGAAAGTGAGAGTGTCAGTCCTCATGAACTTAAGTCGGCATTGTGCCTTTTGTATTAAATTCGGATGCTATTTCTTTGTTTCATTGTCAATAAGAAGGTCCAAGGGACACAGTAAACCTGAAGTGAAGCATCAGAATCTAAAACTAGACTCACAGGAGATGTTCAAATCATAGAAAGTTAGAGTGTCTGTCCTCTTGTACTTAAGTCGGCATTGTGCATTTTGTATTAAATTCGGATGCAATTTCTGTGTTTCATCGTCCATAAGAAGGTCCAAGGTATACAGTAAACCTAAAGTGAAGCATCGGAATCTTAAACTGGACTCACAGGAGAGTTTCAAATCTTAGAAAGTTAGAGTGTCAGTCCTCTTGTACTTCAGTCGGCATTGTGCCTTTGAATTTAATTCCGATAAAATTTCTGTGTTTCTTCGTCAATAAGACAATTCAAGGTATACAGTAAACCTGAAGTGAAGCATCGGAATCTAAAACTGGACTCACAGAAGAGGTTCAAATAACAGAAAGTGA
This sequence comes from Schistocerca piceifrons, assembly GCF_021461385.2. Classification (NCBI taxonomy): domain Eukaryota; kingdom Metazoa; phylum Arthropoda; class Insecta; order Orthoptera; family Acrididae; genus Schistocerca; species Schistocerca piceifrons. Next base: position 23,814 of record NW_025728068.1, read on the forward strand.
GAGTGTCAGTCCTCTTTTACTTAAGTCGGCATTGTGCCTTTTGTATTAAATTCGGATGCAAACTCTCTGTTTCATCGTCAATAAGAAGGTCCACGGGATACAGTAAACCTGACGTGAAGCATCGGAATCTTAAACTGGACTCACAGGAGAGTTTTAAATCACAGAAAGTTTGAGTGTCAGTCCTCTTTAACTTAAGTCGGCATTGTGCCTTTTGTATTAAATTCGGATGCAATTTCTGTGTTTCATCGTCAATAAGAAGGTGCAAGGTATACGGTAAATCTGATGTGACGCATCGGAATCTAATACTGGACTCACAGCAGAAGTTCAAATCATAGAAAGTGAAAGTGTCAGTCCTCTTGTATATATGTCGGCATTGTGCTTTTTGTATTAAATTCGGATGCAATTTCTGAGTTTCATCGTCAATAAGAAGGTCCAAGGGATACCGTAAACCTGAAGTGAAGCATCGGAATCTAAAACTGAACTCACAGGAGAGGTTCAAATCATAGAAAGTTAGAGTGTCTGCTCTCTTGTACTTTAGTCGGCATTGTTCCTTTTGTATTAAATTCGGATGCAAACTCTGTGTTTCATCGTCAATAAGAGGGACCAAGGGATAGAGTAAACCTGAAGTGAAGTATCGGGAATCTAAAACTGGACTCACAGGAGAGGTTCTAATCATAGAAAGTGAGAGTGTCAGTCCTCTTTTACTTAAGTCGGCATTGTGTCTTTTGTATTAAATTCGGATGCAATTTCTGTGTTTCATCGTCAATAGGAAGGTGCAACGTATACAGTAAACGTGAAGTGAAGCATCGGAATCTAAAACTGGACTCACAGGAGAGGTTCAAATCATAGATAGTTAGAGAGTCTGTCCTCTTGTACTTATGTCGGCATTGTGCCTTTTGTATTAAATTCCGATGCAATTTCTGTGTTTCATCGTCAATAAGAAGGTGCAAGGTATACGGTAAACCTGAAGTGACACATCGGAATCTAAAACTCGACTCACAGGAGTAGTTCAAATCACCGAAAATGAGAGTGTCAGTCCTCTTGTACTTTAGTCGGCATTGTGCCTTTGGAATTTAATTCCGATGCAGTTTGTATGTTTCATCGTCAATAAGAAGGTGCAACGTATACAGTACACCTGAAGTGAAGCATCGGATTCTAAAACTGGACTCACAGGAGAGGTTCAAATCATTGAAAGAGAGAGTGTCAGTCCTCTTTAATTAAGTCTGTATTGTCCCTTTTGTATTAATTTCGGATGCAATTTCTGTATTTCATCGTCAATAAGAAGGTCCAAGGGATACAGTAAACATGAAGTGAAGCATCGGAATCTATAACTGGACTCACAGGAGAGGTTCAAATCATAGAAAGAGAGAGTGTCAGTCCTCTTTTATTTAAGTCGGCATTGTGCCTTTTGTATTAAATTCGGATGCAATTTCTGTATTTCATCGTCAATAAGAAGGTCCAAGGGATACAGTAAACCTGAAGTGAAGCATCGGAATCTAAAAATGGACTCTATAAAGGCACATTTGCATGCCGAGCGTGAGTTTCCTCGGAAACGCGAGATATTAATTAAATAAATAATCAGTGACAAATAAATAAAGCCTATGGCACACAACTGCAGCGCTGTGTCGCTGATAAAACAAAAGCACAGTTACGTTACTCGTATGTTTGATTAAAAAAAGAGCTGTGGTTCAAGTGGTGCGAGAAGCACGTATTTTAGTTTATTGTCTGGCACACCGCCATATTTCATGTTATAGAAAATTACAGCGAGTTGCAACCACACTAGGCACTCGATTCTGCAAAGAATTTTTATATTTATAAAAGTAAGTAGGATTATGAACTGTAGGCTTATTCATTGAATATATCTGATTTAACTAACTGTGTAAACTTTTTATGTTTAGTAGACAGTCACCTCTGTACGACGTATTGACATGGCTGGCAAATTATTCTAATATTGAGATTTAGATTTGAGTCCGCACCTACCGCAGCAGTCTTTGGAAACGATTTAAATACGAAGTCCGATTATTTGAGTCTTATTTCACGGTCAACTACGAATAACATTACATTTACGAAAAAGCCATTGTCAAGCGTCTGATACCGAATAATTAAACGTCACGCAAATATTAAGTACAACCAATCACTATCATACAATAATACATAATTAATATTTTATTTTATTTTATTTTATTTATTTTATATTGGCGACTGCGTGTCGGACTTGTTATTTTGTCATTTGTTACACTGTTCTCTTTGTTTCATGTGAAAAATTAACTTTCTGGACCTGGACGTGAATGTATGAGAAATAACAAAGGTCTGAAGATATTTTCCAATTCTAAAATTTTGCGGGAAGACGCAATGAAGCTTCCAGCAAAATAAGGTAAGACGCAGCATCTTTGCATTGGCAGGCATGACCAGACGCATAATTCAGTGTATTAGCTCTTCAGTAGATTCTGTAGTATTTCTTTCGCGCGTAGCAGTTTTCAGTGATAAATTTCATTCTCAGTACTTTTCCTTAAACAATAACTTCTGCAACAATACCAATACACGAGTGTACAATATGGCCGACTTCTGTACGATACGTTGTAACATGGACAGCAGCCATTAACAATAATCCCATATTCAGTTTACATTTTTAAATTAACAAACAGCCATTGTTGCTACGAACGATTCAGCTCAACTGCATTTTATTTTAAAACCAGTGTCAAACATTAATTTCTTGAAATATATATCACGTGTGGCATGGTCATAACTAGAAAACAATACGCAAAGATGGAACAGCAAAGACATACTATTCAGACGCAATCCGACTCGGACGAGAGACAAGTGTTAGAAAATGACTTTACGACAGCAACCGGTAGTGACGATTCATCAAATATTGACGCAAGTGTTAACGGAAGTTTTGACAATAGGCCGTCCACCACAAAAATTTCAAAGTCTCAGTCAGAGCCCATGTTAATACATGACGTCACGTCTAATGACGCGGCGGGGGCAGAGACCTTGCAAACAGTAAACATTGCCAACGTGTTACAAGTGCTAATGAAACAGAACGCGGAAAACATGGCAACCTTAAAGACACAAAATGACGAAATTAAATCTGACCTCATAGCAATCAAGGCATGTAATGACACTTTGTGTAAACGTGTGGAACTTATAGACGCCACACTGACCAAACAGATGACTGAACTCAGTACGAAATTTTCCAAGCTTAATACGAGACAAGAAAAGACTACAAATGACGTAGCACTTTTACAGACACAATTAAAAAACCTTAATGTCACGTGTGAAGCTCTTACTGAACAAATTCAAACATATCCTTCAGTACACGACAACCTTGAAAAACGAATTACTGACGTGCAGAATAAATTTGACGATGTTGAACAACACCTGACTGACATCTTACAATCTGATGCCACAGCTCATTTTCGAAATATTAATAAAGAATTTCATGATTGGGTAGAGAACAAAGACAAACATTTTGATAGATGCATACGTGAAAATTTACCAACAATTGTGCACGACTCCGTAGCGGAATACATCACTAATAACAAACAGCTGATTAGCGATGCAGTACAATCCGTCACTGCACCCATGAGACAATTCACCGATCAACCACAGTCTGAATGTAACGAAAATATCAGTCAAAATGTACAGTTCAGAAACCAATATACATACGAGTGTGACGCACACATACCGCACACAACATACACACAAGAACAAAACACACCACGACAACAACACATACCACAACGTGCAAACACAAACACAAGCTATTATCATGGTAAACTACAGCAACATTATCGTAATTACTCGCCAGCTGAGCATTGCAGTAATTACAGTGGAACAAATCCATATCATAATGCAAAGGAAGAAGAAAGCTTAATAAAACACAGGCAATTTCAGGCTTTTATCCCAGAGAAACGAACCATTCATCCGGTGATTTTTCTTAAATCTTTTAGTAACGCATTTCCACGCACTTGGAGTGACCGGAAAAAGATTTCATATATTGTCGGTTACATCCAAGGCGATGCAGCTGTCTGGGCATACAGTCAAGCTGACGTATGTACCACGTACAGTGAGTTTGAGCGTGCCTTTCTGAACAAATTCTGGTCGCAATCCGTCCAGGAGCGACTCAGAAGACAAATTTTAGAACCTGAAACTTTTAACAGTAAAAATGGTAACTTACGCAGATATTTTGAAAAATACTTGAACATGGGACATTTTTTAGACGAACCAGTCGCAACGCGTGATATACTCCGAGCGTTGAAGGCCAAATTGCCTTTCAACATTAAGGAAAAACTTCTACATATCCCGGATGACGATTCAGATTATTTTTTAACAGCTTTAGATTCGGTTGACATGTTACTTGAAGATCAGCGCTTTGCGCGGCAAAACAGCAGCCACAATGTTTACACTAGTGGTATGCAAAACATGCAGGCTTGCCAACACAATTCTGGCGCGCCCACAGTTGGATACGCGGTACAGCAAAAACAGCAAACTCACATGCCGTCTCAATACGGAAATCAAAATCAACACGCGTATTCCAATACAAACAACAATTACAACAGTAATAACACTTCATGCGGCAATCCATACAAAAGGCACCGCGGTAATAACAACAACGGTAACAACGGATACAAATGTAACAACAAAAACACAAACAGAAATAGAAATAATAATAACTACGAGCCAAGACAGCATCAAGGCTGGACTCGTAGCGATCAATACTATCATTCAAATACTGCTTTACCACAGCAGCCACCAGGACAAAATTGGAGCATACCTTACGACCGACAGGTAAGTTATAATGCGCAACAGCAACAACAACCGCAAAAGTTTGGAGATCATAATAGGCAATATCCGAATGTGAATATAATAGAAATGACACCTGATGCACAACCACAATCTGTGTCAGTACCTAGTACAAATGATAATCCAACAAACTAGAAACAGTCACTACTTTGCCCCAGGTCGTGGCTGAAGAATTCTTTGGGGGCGACTTCAATGTTAATCAGTTATTTGACACCACAATTGAACAACAAAATATTGATGTGCCTAATAATTCTAAACAAAAGCTACCTGTTTTATTTATAAAATACAACCACAATGACAATATATCAGATGAACTTTTACAAGACAGTACACAATGTCGTTTAAACACAAATGAAATTGTTTTAGCATCTACTACTGGTGTAGTAGGTGGGATTCCAACTACTATTATCCTAGATACAGGTGCGGCTGTGAGCGTTTTGTCTTTTAATTTCTATAAAAAGATGTGTGAATTGGAGCCTGTGCCTGAGTTTCCTGCCCAAAACTGTAAAATAACTACCGCTCTAGGTAATAAGTCATGTAGGGTTACAAAGCAAGTTTTTGTAAACGTTAAAATAGGTAATGGAACCGTACAATGGCCATTCCTGGTTGTACAAAACCTTGTGACAAATTGCATATTAGGAATAGATATTATGAGCGAGAAGGACTGCATTATAGACTTCTCCAATGGTAAATGTATTTTAAATGATAAAGGCAGTGTAATTATTATTGATTTGGACAGGAGAACTCTAAAGCATGACAAACACTGTACAGGGTACAAGGTTCAGTTAGTACTTGACAATGACATTCAAGACATGCAAACACACTCATCTGACACAGAGCTAATGGACTTGAAAACATTGCTTGATCATAAGATAAGCGAAGCTACAGCTCTCAGTGTACATGAACGTATAAAACTACAGGAAGTGTTATCCAAATATTTACAAGATTTTACCAAACGATTAGGTGTTATCAACACATATGTGTACAAGATTGAAGTTAAGCCTCACAAGATCTTCTACCATAAGACATATAACGTACCGTTATCTCAGCGACCTGCTGTGTGGCAAGAATTAAAACAAATGTTAGACTGGAAGGTCATTGAACCATCCACCTCACCTTATTGTAGTCCTCTACTTGTTGTCAAAAAATCAAATGGAAGCATTAGGTTAGTGTTAGACGCACGAGCTATTAATGAAATAATTTTACCGGTTCACACAAAACCTGAAAATTTAGAAGAGCAATTACAGAAATTTCTAGATGCAAAATATTTTTCCACAATAGATCTCGCTAATTCGTTTTGGCAGGTGGGAATCACTCCTGATTCTCGGAAATATACTGCATTTATGTTCGGGGGGCGAACCTATCAGTTTTGTGTTCTACCCTTCGGACTGAATGTCAGCTCTGGGGTATTCATTACAGCCCTGGATACCGTGCTTGGCGACGATTTAGTTGAGACAGTCACACACTATGTAGATGATATACTGATAGCTACACAATCTTGGAATGAACACGTGGACACTCTTCAAAGAATTTTAAAAAAATTTGCACAAGCTGGAATCACAGCCAACCTAAGAAAATCAAAATTTGGTTGCAGTGAGATAAAGTATTTAGGACATATCATTAATTCACAGGGCATACGTCCGGATCCCAGTAAATTAGATGCTATCAGAAACTTTCCTAGCCCTGGAACTAAAAAGCAGTTAAAATCATTCCTTGGGCTATGTTCATTTTTCAGACGTTTTTTGCCACAACCACTTTTGAACAGTAAACATCTGCTAAATCTACTCAGAAAGAATCAGGTTTGGATCTGGTCGGAACAGTGCCAGAATGACTTTAATACAATTAAACATGCTTTAGTGAATGCTAACATATTGAGCCATCCAGATTTCAATTTAGATTTTTGTATGACTTGTGACGCTTCACGTACTGGCTTGGGCTGTTGCTTATTTCAAGTTGTAAAGAATAAAGAGGAGGAACAGATAAGAATTATTGGGTTTGCGAGTCGCACTCTAACTGAATGTGAGCGTACATACTCCACTACTGAGTTAGAAACACTTTCCATAGTATGGGCATTCAAGAAATTCAATTATTATTTATTTGGAAAACATACGGTAATTTACACCGATCACCAGGCCCTGACATTTTTGTTAACTTGTAAACTTGTACATCCTAGACTATCACGATGGGCAGTGACACTTCAGAACTACTGTTTTGAAATTAAGTACATAAGAGGTAAGGACAACACCATTGCAGACACTTTGTCTAGACTTCCACAAGGTATGAATGATACCAACAGTGACTTAGAAAATATAAATGACTACAGGATTCTCTTAATGCAAGACAAGCAGTATCACCAATATTATATTTATATGTGCAGAAACATGGCTGAATTACAAAAATCTGATCCTCACTGGTATAAGATAATAACATTACTGGTAGAAAAACACAACCATCCTTTGACTAAGTATTACAAGTTACACAATGATGTGTTATTTTACCGCCGACATCCAAATGCTACTAACTGGTGTGTATGCATTCCCAAAGAGTCTGAACGTAATCTAATTTGGCACACACACTTAGTTTGGGGTCATTATGGGACGAAAAAGTGTTTGGCAAAGCTCAGTACATACTGTTATTTTAGCAATATGAGAAGAAATATTTATAGGGAACTAAAAACATGTGTCATATGTCAAAAATCAAAACCTCAGAATTTATCCACAAAAACAGATTTACATTCTATTTTACCTAGTAAACCCCTAGAAATTCTGTGTACTGACATCAGTGGACCGCATCCAGCAAGCTCTGGAGGCGTCAAATATATCTTAGCTTTTTACGATATATTTTCTAAACATGTAAAACTTTATGCTTTAAAATCCGCCTCTGCAAATGCTATAATACGAAGATTCTCAAGTGATTACCTGACGCACGTGGGAAAACCTAAAACAATTCTGTCAGATAATGCAGCATACTACTCTGGGTACAAATGGAGAAATTTCTTGAAGGACAATAACATTAAAAGTATATTTATTTCAAAGTTTAGTCCACAATGTAACGCGACTGAGAGACTTTTCCGAGAACTAAATCGATTCATGAGGACCTATATTTCATCAAAACATACTAATTGGGTGTCCTACCTAAGTTTTTTCGAAGACGTACACAATAACTTAAATATTTACGATACGAATTACACACCTAACGAGATCATGTTCCATTGCAAACAGAACGATCAGTGGATAGAACCATTACCTAAGTTGTCAGACAAGGAAATCACACCTGAACAGAAAATAAGAGAAGTATTGACTACATTGACACATCACGCACAGATACGAAACAAACATCACACAAACATAATAAAAAGAAAACAAAAATTCAAGGTAGGAATGCTTGTACTACTTCGTACTCATCATAAATCTGTAGCACTCAAACGACGCAACGCTAAGTGGCGTCTGCTATATGAAGGACCTTATGTAATTGTTAACATACCGCATCCTGGTGCGTATCTGTTACAACATCCTAGAACTAACAAAATTATTGGGCTATACGCACACCGAGATCTTAGAGCATTTCATGCCAAATAATGTCAAAGTCATACCCATGAAAACATTGCTAAGCAACTCGCAAAACTCTGTTTGCTACAACACAGATAATAAGCAGTATAGAAATTTTCATTTCAGCGGTTCCAGTGACGCAGTTGAAGACAGAAGAACTTTTCTTTCAACGCCGCGGCACCACCGAGAAGACTGAATATTAAAGTAAAATTTATGATTACGTAGCAGTGAATGATATATAAATTTTTCACGGAACATTTGTGACTGTAGGTACCACTGACTTGGTATGACACCTGACAAACCGACAGACGTCATCTGTGAAGCGATCTTTTACTTCGAGAAATAGATTAGACGCACATCTCTCAGCAAGAAAAGCATCTACCAGTAGCCAAGGCCACACAGACACTATACACACACGCACAAAACGCGAGGAATCTAACAGCTTTCCGTCTCTTATTATTTTGAATATTTATTGAGTAGTGAAAACGCCTGGTCTTGCCTACTGATGTAATGAATGTTGTGTCTAACCTATCTTAATTTCAGATGACATCACAAAAAACATCGATAAAATCCCAGCAAAACCGTTAAAGAGGACGTAAATATCTGCAATCCATGTAATCAAATGTGACACAATGTAATAATTTATAGCTATGTAATAATGATGAAAACATGTTTATGTGTAACTGTATTATGTTTATGCTAAGAAAATATGTGACGTGTATATGTATGATTACTTATGTTTTTTTTTAACTGATGTATAATGTAACTGTTACTGTGTAAAAATTTTGAACAAAACGAGTGCCAAAAAGACATTGCATAGTGAACCACTGTTCACGGACATTAACGAACATTACTAACTCTGCAACTACGCGGAAACCTATGTGAAAGAAACTGTTAATGCCATTCATCATGCATCGTACCTATGTAAACGCGATGAACGATTTTTTTTTATTAATAACTACGAACATTTAGGTGAGCTATATTCAGCAAAAAACTGAAAATGTGAAGTGAATAATTCGTGCATCGTCTAGTGACATTACTACAGTACCCAACTTCAAGATGTTAACTGGATTAAATGGACACAAAGTGCCTGTCCAGAAAACAACACGACGAGTGGAAGAATTTTGGTTGGAACTTCAGGGAATGAAATGTTCTCGAAATGTGACGGACACTCTTACCTGGACTGTCCAAGGATCGGCGCCAGCTATGTGCCGTCCGAGGTTCTGCAACCAAGCTTCCACGGAATATCGAAAACGAACTGCATATGGACTAATTACTCGACGGGTCACGTCTGATCTGTAATAAACAATGCTTTTTGTCACAACGAACTGCATCACAACGACTATAATGGAAATAGGAAATGGACATGCTTATGTATCAATCACGTTGTTATACAGCGATGTTACTGTGATCAAAAAACTTTACCACGACGACACTAACCTGTGAAACAGTACTGTGCAGTAGATGAATATAAACTGTAATAACGACACGATGTGTATAGGTCAACGCACCTGAAACAACAGAACATTTTTCGTTGAAGCAATTCATTGCAATGCTATGTAACTAAGAACATTCAACAATCTAAAGTTGTATTGTATTATAACAAATATTGTAATTTTAAAACTAAGTTACCTGTCATAGAATGTAGTCTTCATATGTAATCTTGGTGGAATATTTTCTTTGTGCAACGACTAAGAAATGCGCGCGCACACGAACAATATGAACTGCAATACTGTGCCGCGTGATCTAAATTTACGAAATAACGGCAGTGCCGTAGTTACACAGACGCTTCTGCGCATGCGCGCACTCTGTTTTGCCAACATAAGAACTTTTTCGGCGCACGCGCGTTATTCAAATTTTGTATATAATATACAGTATAATGTAAGTCATGTAAATAGTTGTAGATAACTTAGATTTTCTTGTGCCTTTAGGTGAATTGCTCGCCTGCAGGTGTGTCCTTTCGCCTCGCAATTCAGGGGGCAATATAAAGGCACATTTGCATGCCGAGCGTGAGTTTCCTCGGAAACGCGAGATATTAATTAAATAAATAATCAGTGACAAATAAATAAAGCCTATGGCACACAACTGCAGCGCTGTGTCGCTGATAAAACAAAAGCACAGTTACGTTACTCGTATGTTTGATTAAAAAAAGAGCTCTGGTTCAAGTGGTGCGAGAAGCACGTATTTTAGTTTATTGTCTGGCACACCGCCATATTTCATGTTATAGAAAATTACAGCGAGTTGCAACCACACTAGGCACTCGATTCTGAAAAGAATTTTTATATTTATAAAAGTAAGTAGGATTATGAACTGTAGGCTTATTCATTGAATATATCTGATTTAACTAACTGTGTAAACTTTTTATGTTTAGTAGACAGTCACCTCTGTACGACGTATTGACATGGCTGGCAAATTATTCTAATATTGAGATTTAGATTTGAGTCCGCACCTACCGCAGCAGTCTTTGGAAACGATTTAAATACGAAGTCCGATTATTTGAGTCTTATTTCACGGTCAACTACGAATAACATTACATTTACGAAAAAGCCATTGTCAAGCGTCTGATACCGAATAATTAAACGTCACGCAAATATTAAGTACAACCAATCACTAGCATACAATAATACATAATTAATATTTTATTTTACTTTATTTTATTTATTTTATAACTCACAGGAGAAGTTCAAATCATAGAAAGTGAGAGTGTCAGTCCTCTTTTCCTTAAGTCGGCATTGTGCCTTTCGTATTAAATTCCTATGCAATTTCAGTGTTTCATCGTCAATAAGAATGCGCAAGGTATACGGTAAACCTGAAGTGACACATCGGAATCTAAAACTCGACTCACAGGAGAAGTTCAAATCATAGAAAATGAGAGAGTCAGTCCTCTTGTACTTAAGTCGGCATTGTGCCTTTTGAATTTAATTCCGATGCAATTTTTGTGTTTCATCGTCAATAAAACGGTGCAAGGTATATAGTAAACCTGAAGTGAAGCATCGGAATCTAAAACTGGACTCACAGGAGAGGTTCAAATCATAGAAAGTTTGAGTGTCAGTCCTCTTTTACTTAAGTCGGCATTGTGCCTTTTGTATTAAATTCGGATGCAATTTCTGTGTTTCATCGTCAATAAGAAGTCACAAGGCATACAGTAAACCTGAAGTGAAGCATCGGAATCTAAAACTGGACTCACAGGAGAGCTTCAAATCATAGAAAGAGAGAGTGTCAGTCCTCTTTTACTTAAGTCGGCATTGTGCCTTTTGTATTAAATTCCGATGCAATTTCTGTATTTCATCGTCAATAAGAAGGTCCAAGGGATACAGTAAACCTTAAGTGAAGCATCTGAATGTAAAACTGGACTCACAGGAGAGGTTCAAATCATAGATAGTTAGAGTGTCAGTCCTCTTGTACTTAAGTCGGCATTGTGTTTTTTGAATTTAATTCCGATTCAATTTCTGTGTTTCATCCTCAATAAGAAGGTGCAAGGTATACAGTAAACCAGAAGTGAAGCATCGGAATCTAAAACTGGACTCACAGGAGAGGTTCAAATCATAGAAAGTGAGAGTGTCAGTCCACTTTTACTTAAGTCGGCATTGTGCCTTTGTATTAAATACGGATGCAATTTCTGTGTTTCATCGTGAATAAGAAGGTCCAAGGCATACAGTAAACCTGAAGTGAAGCATCGGAATCTAAAACTGGACTCACAGGAGAGGTTCAAATCATATGGAGTTAGAGCGTCAGTCCTCTTGTACTTAAATCGGCCTTGTGCCTTTTGAATTTAATTCCGATGCAATTTCTACGTTTCATCGTCAATAAGAAGGTGCAAGATGTACAGTAAACCTGAAGTGAATCTTCAGAATATAAAACTGGACTCACAGGAAAGGTTCAAATCATAGAAATAGAGAGTGTCAGTCCTCATTTATTTAAGTCGGCATTGTGCCTTTTGTATTTAATTCGGATGCAATTTCTTTATTTCATCGTCAATAAGAAGTCCCAAGGGATACAGTAAACCTGAAGTGAAGCTTCGGAATCTAAAACTGGATACACAGAAGAGGTTCAAATCTTAGAAAGTTAGAGTGTCTGTCCTCTTGTACTTATGTCGGCATTGTGCCTGTTGTATTAAATTCCGATGCAATTTCTGTGTTTCATCGTCAATAAGAAGGTGCAAGGTATACAGTAAACCTGAAGTGAAGCATCGGAATCTAAAACTGGACTAACAGGAGAGGTTCAAATCATAGAAAGTTTGAGTGTCAGTCCTCTTTTACTTAAGTCGGCATTGTGACTTTTGTATTAAATTCCGATGCAATTTCTGTGTTTCGTCGTCAATAAGAAGGTCCAAAGGATACAGTAAACCTTAAGTGAAGCATCTGAATCTAAAACTGGACTCACAGGAGAGGTTCAAATCATAGATAGTTGAGTGTCAGTCCTCTTGTACTTAAGTCGGCATTGTGTCTTTTGAATTTAATTCCGATGCAATTTCTGTGTTTCATCCTCAATAAGAAGGTGCAAAGTATACTGTAAAGCTGAAGTGAAATATCGGAATCTAAAACTGGACTCACAGGAAAGGTTCAAATGATAGAGAGTTACAGTTTCAGTCCTCTTGTACTTAAGTCGGCATTGTGCCTTTTGAATTTAATTCCGATGTGATTTCTGTGTTTCATCGTCAACAAGAAGGTGCTAGGTATACAGTAAACCCTGAAGTGAAGCATCGGAATCTAAAACTGGACTCACAGGAGAGGTTCAAATCTTAGAAAGAGAGAGTGTCAGTGCGCTTTTACTTAAGTCGGCATTGTGCCTTTTGTATTTAATTTGGATGCAATTTCTGTGTTTCATCGTCAGTAAGAAGGTCCAAGGAATACTGTAAACCTGAAGTGAAGCATCGGAATCTAAAACTGGACTCAAAGGAGAGGTTCAAATCATAGAAAGTGAGAGTGTCAGTCCTCATGTACTTAAGTCAGCATTGTGCCTTTTGTATTAAATTCGGATGCAATTTCTTTGTTTCATTGTCAATAAGAAGGTCCAAGGGATACAGTAAACCTGAAGTGAAGCATCAGAATCTGAAACTGGACTCACAGGAGAGGTTCAAATCATAGAAATTTAGAGTGTCTGTCCTCTTGTACTTAAGTCGGCATTGTGCATTTTGTATTAAATTCGGATGCAATTTTTGTGTTTCATCGTCCATAAGAAGGTCCAAGGTATAGAGTAAACCTGAGGTGAAGCATCGGAATCTTAAACTGGACTCACAGGAGAGTTTCAAATCTTAGAAAGTTAGAGTGTCAGTCCTCTTGTACTTAAGTCGGCATTGTGCCATTTGAATTTAATTCCGATGAAATTTCTGTGTTTCTTCGACAATAAGACGGTGCAAGGTATACAGTAAACCTGAAGTGAAGCACCGGAATCTAAAACTGGACTCACAGGAGAGGTTCAAATCACAGAAAGTGAGAGTGTCAGTCCTCTTTTACTTAAGTCGGCATTGTGCCTTTTGTATTAAATTCGGATGCAAACTCTCTGTTTCATCGTCAATAAGAAGGTCCACGGGATACAGTAAACCTGACGTGAAGCATCGGAATCTAGAACTGGACTCACAGGAGTGGTTTAAATCATAGAAAGTTTGAGTGTCAGTCCTGTTCAACTGAAGTCGGCATTGTGCCTTTTGTATTAAATTCCGATGCAATTTCTGTGTTTCATCGTCAATAAGAAGGTCCACGGGATACAGTAAACCTGACGTGAAGCATCGGAATCTAAAACTGAACTCACAGGAAAGGTTCAAATCATAGATTGTTAGAATGTCAGTCCTCTTGTACTTAAGTTGGCATTGTGCCTTTTGAATTAAATTCCGATGCAATGTCTGTGTTTCATCGCCCATAAGAAGGTCCTAGGTATAGAGTAAACCTGAGGTGAAGCGTCGGAATCTTAAACTGGACTCACAGGAGAGTTTCAAATCACAGAAAGTGAGAGTGTCAGTCCTCGTTTTTTTAAGTCGGCATTGTGCCTTTCGTATTAAATTCGGATGCAAACTCTCTGTTTCATCGTCAATAAGAAGGTCCACGGGATACAGTAAACCTGACGTGAAGCATCGGAATCTAAAACTGGTCTCACAGGAGAGGTTTATCATAGAAAGTTAGAGTGTCAGTCCTCTTCAACTTAACTCGGCATTGTGCCTTTTGTATTAAATTCGGATGCAATTTCTGTGTTTCATCGTCAATAAGAAGGTGCAAGGTATACAAAACCTGAAGTGAAGCATCGGAATCTAAAACTGGACTCACAGAAGAGGTTCATATCAAAGAAAAGGAGAGTGTCAGTCCACTTGTACCTAACGCGGCATTGTGCCTTTTGTATTAAATTCGGATGCAATTTCTGTGTTTCATCGTCAAAGAGAAGGTGCAAGGTATACAGTAAACCTGAAGTGCAGCATCGGAATCTGTAACTGGACTCACGGGAAAGGTTCAAATCATAGATTGTTAGAATGTCAGTCCTCTTGTACTTAAGTTTGCATTGTGCCTTTTGTATTAAATTCCGATGCAATGTCTGTGTTTCATCGCCCATAAGAAGGTCCAAGGTATAGAGTAAACCTGAGGTGAAGCATCGGAATCTTAAACTGGACTCACAGGAGAGTTTCAAATCTTAGAAAGTTAGAGTGTCAGTCCTCTTGTACTTAAGTCGGCATTGTGCCTTTTAATTTAATTCCGATGAAGTTTCTGTGTTTCTTCGTCAATAAGACGGTGCAAGGTATACAGTAAACCTGAAGTGAAGCATCGGAATCTAAAACTGGACTAACAGGAGAGGTTCAAATCATAGAAAGTTTGAGTGTCAGTCCTCTTTTACTTAAGTCGGCATTGTGACTTTTGTATTAAATTCCGATGCAATTTCTGTGTTTCGTCGTCAATAAGAAGGTCCAAAGGATACAGTAAACCTTAAGTGAAGCATCTGAATCTAAAAGTGGACTCACAGGAGAGGTTCAAATCATAGATAGTTGAGTGTCAGTCCTCTTGTACTTAAGTCGGCATTGTGTCTTTTGAATTTAATTCCGATGCAATTTCTGTGATTCATCCTCAATAAGAAGGTGCAAAGTATACTGTAAAGCTGAAGTGAAATATCGGAATCTAAAACTGGACTCACAGGAAAGGTTCAAATCATAGAGAGTTACAGTTTCAGTCCTCTTGTACTGAAGTCGGCATTGTGCCTTTTGAATTTAATTCCGATGTGATTTCTGTGTTTCATCGTCAACAAGAAGGTGCTAGGTATACAGTAAACCCTGAAGTGAAGCATCGGAATCTAAAACTGGACTCACAGGAGAGGTTCAAATCTTAGAAAGAGAGAGTGTCAGTGCGCTTTTACTTAAGTCGGCATTGTGCATTTTGTATTTAATTTGGATGCAATTTCTGTGTTTCATCGTCAATAAGAAGGTCCAAGGGATACTGTAAACCTGAAGTGAAGCATCGGAATCTAAAACTGGACTCAAAGGAGAGGTTCAAATCATAGAAAGTGAGAGTGTCAGTCCTCATGTACTTAAGTCAGCATTGTGCCTTTTGTATTAAATTCGGATGCAATTTCTTTGTTTCATTTTCAATAAGAAGGTCCAAGGGATACAGTAAACCTGAAGTGAAGCATCAGAATCTGAAACTGGACTCACAGGAGAGGTTGAAATCATAGAAATTTAGAGTGTCTGTCCTCTTGTACTTAAGTCGGCATTGTGCATTTTGTATTAAATTCGGATGCAATTTTTGTGTATCATCGTCCATAGGAAGGTCCAAGGTATAGAGTAAACCTGAGGTGAAGCATCGGAATCTTAAACTGGACTCACAGGAGAGTTTCAAATCTTAGAAAGTTAGAGTGTCAGTCCTCTTGTACTTAAGTCGGCATTGTGCCATTTGAATTTAATTCCGATGAAATTTCTGTGTTTCTTCGACAATAAGACGGTGCAAGGTATACAGTAAATCTGAAGTGAAGCATCGGAATCTAAAACTGGACTCACAGGAGAGGTTCAAATCACAGAAAGTGAGAGTGTCAGTCCTCCTTTACTTAAGTCGGCATTGTGCCTTTTGTTTTAAATTCGGATGCAAACTCTCTGTTTCATCGTCAATAAGAAGGTCCACGGGATACAGTAAACCTGACGTGAAGCATCGGAATCTAAAACTGGACTCACAGGAGTGGTTTAAATCATAGAAAGTTTGAGTGTCAGTCCTGTTCAACTTAAGTCGGCATTGTGCCTTTTGTATTAAATTCCGATGCAATTTCTGTGTTTCATCGTCAATAAGAAGGTGCAAGGTATACAGTAAACCTGAAGTGAAGCATCGGAATCTAAAACTGGACTCACAGGAGAGGTTCATATCATAGAAAAGGAGAGTGTCAGTCCACTTGTACCTAACGCGGCATTGTGCCTTTTGTATTAAATTCGGATGCAATTTCTGTGTTTCATCGTCAACAAGAAGGTGCAAGGTATACATTAAACCTGAAGTGAAGCATCGGAATCTGAAACTGGACTCACAGGAAAGGTTCAAATCATAGATTGTTAGAATGTCAGTCCTCTTGTACTTAAGTTGGCATTGTGCCTTTTGTATTAAATTCCGATGCAATGTCTGTGTTTCATCGCCCATAAGAAGGTCCTAGGTATAGAGTAAACCTGAGGTGAAGCGTCGGAATCTTAAACTGGACTCACAGGAGAGTTTCAAATCTTAGAAAGTTAGAGTGTCAGTCCTCTTGTACTTAAGTCGGCATTGTGCCTTTTGAATTTAATTCCGATGAAGTTTCAGTGTTTCTTCGTCAATAAGACGGTGCAAGGTATACAGTAAACCTGAAGTGAAGCATCGGAATCCAAAACTGGACTCACAGGAGAGGTTCAAATCACAGAAAGTGAGAGTGTCAGTCCTCGTTTTTTTCAGTCGGCATTGTGCCTTTTGTATTAAAGTCGAATGCAAACTCTCTGTTTCATCGTCAATAAGAAGGTCCACGGGATACAGTAAACCTGACGTGAAGCATCGGAATCTAAAACTGGTCTCACAGGAGAGGTTTACATCATAGAAAGTTAGAGTGTCAGTCCTCTTCAACTTAAGTCGGCATTGTGCCTTTTGTATTAAATTCGGATGCAATTTCTGTGTTTCATCGTCAATAAGAAGGTGCAAGGTATACAGTAAACCTGAAGTGAAGCATCGGGATCTAAAACTGGACTCACAGGAGAGTTTCAAATCATAGAAAGTTTGAGTGTCAATCCTTTTTTACTTAAGTCTTCATTGTGCCTTTTGTATTAAATTCCGATGCAATTCCTGTGTTTCATCGTCAATAAGAACGTCCAAGGGATACAGAAAACATTAAGTGAAGCATCTGAATCTAAAACTGGACTCACAGGAGAGGTTCATATCATAGAATATTAGAGTGTCTCTCCTCTTGTACTTAAGTCGGCATTGTGCATTTTGTATTAAATTCGGATGCAATTTCTGTGTTTCAACGTCCATAAGAAGGTCCAAGGTATAGAGTAAACCTGAGGTGAAGCATCGGAATCTTAAACTGGACTCACAGGAAAGTTTCAAATCTTAGAAAATTAGAGTGTCAGTCCTCTTGTACTTAAGTCGGCATTGTGCCTTTTGAATTTAATTCCGATGCGATTTCTGTGTTTCATCGTCAACAAGAAGGTGCAAGGTATACAGTAAACCCTGAAGTGAAGCATCGGAATCTAAAACTGGACTCACAAGGAGAGGTTCAAATCTTAGAAAGAGAGAGTGTCAGTCATCTTTTACTTAAGTCGGCATTGTGCCTTTGTATTAAATTCGGATGCAAACTCTCTGTTTCATCGTCAATAAGAAGGTCCATGGGATACAGTAAACCTGACGTGAAGCATCGGAATCTATAACTGGACTCACAGGAGAGGTTCAGATCAGAGAAAGTTAGAGTGTCAGTCCTCTTGTACTTTAGTCGGCATTGTGCTTTTTGAATTTAATTCCTATGGAGTTTCTATGTTTCATTGTCAATAAGAAGGTGCAAGGTATACATTAAACCTGAAGTGAAGCATCGGATTTTAAAACTGGACTCACAGGAGAGGTTCAAAACATTGAAAGAGACAGTGTCAGTCCTCTTTAATTAGGTAGGTATTGTCCCCTTTTGTAATTAATTCCGATGCAATTTCTGTGTTTCATCATCAATAAGAAGGTGCAAGGTATACAGTAAACCTGAAGTGAAGCATCGGAAACTGAAACTGGACTCACAGGAAAGGTTCAAATCATAGATTGTTAGAATGTCAGTCCTCTTGTACTTAAGTTGGCATTGTGCCTTTTGTACTAAATTCCGATGCAATTTCCTGTGTTTCATCGTCCATTAGAAGGTCCAAGGGGTATAGAGTAAACCTGAGGTGAAGCATCGGAATCTTAAACTGGACTCACAGGAGAGTTTCAAATCTTAGAAATTTTGAGTGTCAGTCCTCTTCAACTTAAGTCGGCATTGTGCCTTTTGTATTAAATTCGGATGCAATTTCTGTGTTTCATCGTCAATAAGAAGGTGCAAGGTATACAGTAAACCTGAAGTGAAGCATCGGAATCTAAAACTGGACTCACAGGAGAGGTTCAAATCATAGAAAGTGAGTGTGTCAGTCCTCCTTTACTTAAGTCGGCATTGTGCCTTTTGTTTTAAATTCGGATGCAAACTCTCTGTTTCATCGTCAATAAGAAGGTCCACGGGATACAGTAAACCTGACGTGAAGCATCGGAATCTAAAACTGGACTCACAGGAGTGGTTTAAATCATAGAAAGTTTGAGTGTCAGTCCCTGTTCAACTTAAGTCGGCATTGTGCCTTTTGTATTAAATTCCGATGCAATTTCTGTGTTTCATCGTCAATAAGAAGGTGCAAGGTATACAGTAAACCTGAAGTGAAGCATCGGAATCTAAAACTGGACTCACAGGAGAGGTTCATATCATAGAAAAGGAGAGTGTCAGTCCACTTGTACCTAACGCGGCATTGTGCCTTTTGTATTAAATTCGGATGCAATTTCTGTGTTTCATCGTCAACAAGAAGGTGCAAGGTATACATTAAACCTGAAGTGAAGCATCGGAATCTGAAACTGGACTCACAGGAAAGGTTCAAATCATAGATTGTTAGAATGTCAGTCCTCTTGTACTTAAGTTGGCATTGTGCCTTTTGTATTAAATTCCGATGCAATGTCTGTGTTTCATCGCCCATAAGAAGGTCCTAGGTATAGAGTAAACCTGAGGTGAAGCGTCGGAATCTTAAACTGGACTCACAGGAGAGTTTCAAATCTTAGAAAGTTAGAGTGTCAGTCCTCTTGTACTTAAGTCGGCATTGTGCCTTTTGAATTTAATTCCGATGAAGTTTCAGTGTTTCTTCGTCAATAAGACGGTGCAGAAGGTATACAGTAAACCTGAAGTGAAGCATCGGAATCCAAAACTGGGACTCACAGGAGAGGTTCAAATCACAGAAAGTGAGAGTGTCAGTCCTCGTTTTTTTTCAGTCGGCATTGTGCCTTTTGTATTAAAGTCGAATGCAAACTCTCTGTTTCATCGTCAATAAGAAGGTCCACGGGATACAGTAAACCTGACGTGAAGCATCGGAATCTAAAACTGGTCTCACAGGAGAGGTTTACATCATAGAAAGTTAGAGTGTCAGTCCCTCTTCAACTTAAGTCGGCATTGTGCCTTTTGTATTAAATTCGGATGCAATTTCTGTGTTTCATCGTCAATAAGAGGTGCAAGGTATACAGTAAACCTGAAGTGAAGCATCGGGATCTAAAACTGGACTCACAGGAGAGTTTCAAATCATAGAAAGTTTGAGTGTCAATCCTTTTTTACTTAAGTCTTCATTGTGCCTTTTGTATTAAATTCCGATGCAATTCCTGTGTTTCATCGTCAATAAGAACGTCCAAGGGATACAGAAAACATTAAGTGAAGCATCTGAATCTAAAACTGGACTCACAGGAGAGGTTCATATCATAGAATATTAGAGTGTCTCTCCTCTTGTACTTAAGTCGGCATTGTGCATTTTGTATTAAATTCGGATGCAATTTCTGTGTTTCAACGTCCATCAAGAAGGTCCAAGGTATAGAGTAAACCTGAGGTGAAGCATCGGAATCTTAAACTGGACTCACAGGAAAGTTTCAAATCTTAGAAAATTAGAGTGTCAGTCCTCTTGTACTTAAGTCGGCATTGTGCCTTTTGAATTTAATTCCGATGCGATTTCTGTGTTTCATCGTCAACAAGAAGGTGCAAGGTATACAGTAAACTCTGAAGTGAAGCATCGGAATCTAAAACTGGACTCACAGGAGAGGTTCAAATCTTAGAAGAGAGAGTGTCAGTCATCTTTTACTTAAGTCGGCATTGTGCCTTTTGTATTAAATTCGGATGCAAACTCTCTGTTTCATCGTCAATAAGAAGGTCCATGGGATACAGTAAACCTGACGTGAAGCATCGGAATCTATAACTGGACTCACAGGAGAGGTTCAGATCAGAGAAAGTTAGAGTGTCAGTCCTCTTGTACTTTAGTCGGCATTGTGCTTTTGAATTTAATTCCTATGGAGTTTCTATGTTTCATTGTCAATAAGAAGGTGCAAGGTATACATTAAACCTGAAGTGAAGCATCGGATTTTAAAACTGGACTCACAGGAGAGGTTCAAAACATTGAAAGAGACAGTGTCAGTCCTCTTTAATTAGGTAGGTATTATCCCTTTTGTAATTAATTCCGATGCAATTTCTGTGTTTCATCATCAATAAGAAGGTGCAAGGTATACAGTAAACCTGATGTGAAGCATCGGAAACTGAAACTGGACTCACAGGAAAGGTTCAAATCATAGATTGTTAGAATGTCAGTCCTCTTGTACTTAAGTTGGCATTGTGCCTTTTGTACTAAATTCCGATGCAATTTCTGTGTTTCATCGTCCATTAGAAGGTCCAAGGTATAGAGTAAACCTGAGGTGAAGCATCGGAATCTTAAACTGGACTCACAGGAGAGTTTCAAATCTTAGAAATTTTGAGTGTCAGTCCTCTTCAACTTAAGTCGGCATTGTGCCTTTTGTATTAAATTCGGATGCAATTTCTGTGTTTCATCGTCAATAAGAAGGTGCAAGGTATACAGTAAACCTGAAGTGAAGCATCGGAATCTAAAACTGGACTCACAGGAGAGGTTCAAATCATAGAAAGTGAGTGTGTCAGTCCTCCTTTACTTAAGTCGGCATTGTGCCTTTTGTTTTAAATTCGGATGCAAACTCTCTGTTTCATCGTCAATAAGAAGGTCCACGGGATACAGTAAACCTGACGTGAAGCATCGGAATCTAAACTGGACTCACAGGAGTGGTTTAAATCATAGAAAGTTTGAGTGTCAGTCCTGTTCAACTTAAGTCGGCATTGTGCCTTTTGTATTAAATTCCGATGCAATTTCTGTGTTTCATCGTCAATAAGAAGGTGCAAGGTATACAGTAAACCTGAAGTGAAGCATCGGAATCTAAAACTGGACTCACAGGAGAGGTTCATATCATAGAAAAGGAGAGTGTCAGTCCACTTGTACCTAACGCGGCATTGTGCCTTTTGTATTAAATTCGGATGCAATTTCTGTGTTTCATCGTCAACAAGAAGGTGCAAGGTATACATTAAACCTGAAGTGAAGCATCGGAATCTGAAACTGGACTCACAGGAAAGGTTCAAATCATAGATTGTTAGAATGTCAGTCCTCTTGTACTTAAGTTGGCATTGTGCCTTTTGTATTAAATTCCGATGCAATGTCTGTGTTTCATCGCCCATAAGAAGGTCCTAGGTATAGAGTAAACCTGAGGTGAAGCGTCGGAATCTTAAACTGGACTCACAGGAGAGTTTCAAATCTTAGAAAGTTAGAGTGTCAGTCCTCTTGTTACTTAAGTCGGCATTGTGCCTTTTGAATTTAATTCCGATGAAGTTTCAGTGTTTCTTCGTCAATAAGACGGTGCAAGGTATACAGTAAACCTGAAGTGAAGCATCGGAATCCAAAACTGGACTCACAGGAGAGGTTCAAATCACAGAAAGTGAGAGTGTCAGTCCTCGTTTTTTTCAGTCGGCATTGTGCCTTTTGTATTAAAGTCGAATGCAAACTCTCTGTTTCATCGTCAATAAGAAGGTCCACGGGATACAGTAAACCTGACGTGAAGCATCGGAATCTTAAAACTGGTCTCACAGGAGAGGTTTACATCATAGAAAGTTAGAGTGTCAGTCCCTCTTCAACTTAAGTCGGCATTGTGCCTTTTGTATTAAATTCGGATGCAATTTCTGTGTTTCATCGTCAATAAGAAGGTGCAAGGTATACAGTAAACCTGAAGTGAAGCATCGGGATCTAAAACTGGACTCACAGGAGAGTTTCAAATCATAGAAAGTTTGAGTGTCAATCCTTTTTTACTTAAGTCTTCATTGTGCCTTTTGTATTAAATTCCGATGCAATTCCTGTGTTTCATTCGTCAATAAGAACGTCCAAGGGATACAGAAAACATTAAGTGAAGCATCTGAATCTAAAACTGGACTCACAGGAGAGGTTCATATCATAGAATATTAGAGTGTCTCTCCTCTTGTACTTAAGTCGGCATTGTGCATTTTGTATTAAATTCGGATGCAATTTCTGTGTTTCAACGTCCATAAGAAGGTCCAAGGTATAGAGTAAACCTGAGGTGAAGCATCGGAATCTTAAACTGGACTCACAGGAAAGTTTCAAATCTTAGAAAATTAGAGTGTCAGTCCTCTTGTACTTAAGTCGGCATTGTGCCTTTTGAATTTAATTCCGATGCGATTTCTGTGTTTCATCGTCAACAAGAAGGTGCAAGGTATACAGTAAACCCTGAAGTGAAGCATCGGAATCTAAAACTGGACTCACAGGAGAGGTTCAAATCTTAGAAAGAGAGAGTGTCAGTCATCTTTTACTTAAGTCGGCATTGTGCCTTTTGTATTAAATTCGGATGCAAACTCTCTGTTTCATCGTCAATAAGAAGGTCCATGGGATACAGTAAACCTGACGTGAAGCATCGGAATCTATAACTGGACTCACAGGAGAGGTTCAGATCAGAGAAAGTTAGAGTGTCAGTCCTCTTGTACTTTAGTCGGCATTGTGCTTTTTGAATTTAATTCCTATGGAGTTTCTATGTTTCATTGTCAATAAGAAGGTGCAAGGTATACATTAAACCTGAAGTGAAGCATCGGATTTTAAAACTGGACTCACAGGAGAGGTTCAAAACATTGAAAGAGACAGTGTCAGTCCTCTTTAATTAGGTAGGTATTGTCCCTTTTGTAATTAATTCCGATGCAATTTCTGTGTTTCATCATCAATAAGAAGGTGCAAGGAATACAGTAAACCTGAAGTGAAGCATCGGAAACTGAAACTGGACTCACAGGAAAGGTTCAAATCATAGATTGTTAGAATGTCAGTCCTCTTGTACTTAAGTTGGCATTGTGCCTTTTGTACTAAATTCCGATGCAATTTCTGTGTTTCATCGTCCATTAGAAGGTCCAAGGTATAGAGTAAACTGAGGTGAAGCATCGGAATCTTAAACTGGACTCACAGGAGAGTTTCAAATCTTAGAAATTTTGGAGTGTCAGTCCTCTTCAACTTAAGTCGGCATTGTGCCTTTTGTATTAAATTCGGATGCAATTTCTGTGTTTCATCGTCAATAAGAAGGTGCAAGGTATACAGTAAACCTGAAGTGAAGCATCGGAATCTAAAACTGGACTCACAGGAGAGGTTCAAATCATAGAAAGTGAGTGTGTCAGTCCTCATGTACTTAAGTCGGCATTGTGCCTTTTGTATTAAATTCGGATGCAATTTCTTTGATTCATTGTCAATAAGAAGGTCCAAGGGATACAGTAAACCTGAAGTGAAGCGTCAGAATCTAAAACTGGACTCACAGGAGAGGTTCAAATCATAGAAAGTTAGAGTGTCTGTCCTTTTGTACTTAAGTCGGCATTGTGCATTTTGCATTAAATTCGGATGCAATTTCTGTGTTTCATCGTCCATAAGAAGGACCAAGGTAAAGAGTAAACCTGAGGTGAAGCATCGGAATCTTAATCTGGACTCACAGGAGAGTTTCAAATCTTAGAAAGTTAGAGTGTCAGTCCTCTTGTACTTAAGTCGGCATTGTGCCTTTTCAATTTAATTCCGATGAAATTTCGGTGTTTCTTCGACAATAAGACGGTACAAGGTATACATTAAACCTGAAGTGAAGCATCGGATTTTAAAATTGGACTCACAGGAGAGGTTCAAATCATTGAAAGAGAGAGTGTCAGTCCTCTTTAATTAGATCGGTATTGTCCCTTTTGTATTAAATTCGGATGCAATTTCTGTATTTCATCGTCAATAAGAAGGTGCAAGGTATACGGTAAACCTGAAGTGAAGCATCGGAATCTAAAACTGGACTCACAGCAGAAGTTCAAATCATAGAAAGTGAGAGTGTCAGTCCACTTTTACTTAAGTCGGCATTGTGCCTTTTGTATTAAATACGGATGCAATTTCTACGTTTCATCGTCAATAAGAAGGTGCAAGGTGTACAGTAAACCTGAAATGAATCTTCGGAATCTAAAACTGGACTCACAGGAGAGGTACAAATCATAGAAAGAGAGAGTGTCAGTCCTCTTTTATTTAAGTCGGCATTGTGCCTTTTGTATTAAGTTCCGATGCAATTTCTGTGTTTCATCATCAATAAGAAGGTGCAAGGTATACAGTAAACCTGAAGTGAAGCATCGGAATTTAAAACTGGACTCACAGGAGAGGTTCAAATCATAGAAAGTTTGAGTGTCAGTCCTCTTTTACTTAAGTCGGCATTGTGCCTTTTGTATTAAGTTCCGATGCAATTTCTGTGTTTCATCGTCAATAAGAAGGTCCAAGGGATAGAGTAAACCTTAAGTGAAGCATCTGAATCTAAAACTGGACTCACAGGAGAGGTTCAAATCATAGATAGTTAGAGTGTCAGTCCTCTTGTACTTAAGTCGGCATTGTGCCTTTTGAATTTAATTCCGATGCGATTTCTGTGTTCCATCGTCAACAAGAAGGTGCAAGGTATAGAGTAAACCTGAAGTGAAGCATCGGAATCTAAAACTGGACTCACAGGAAAGTTTCAAATCTTAGAAAGTTAGAGTGTCCAGTCCTTCTTGTACTTAAGTCGGCATTGTGCCTTTTGAATTTAATTCCGATGCGATTTCTGTGTTTCATCGTCAACACGAAAGTGCCAAGGTATACAGTAAACCCTGAGGTGAAGCATCGGAATCTAAAACTGGACTCACAGGTGAGGTTCAAATCTTAGAAAGAGAGAGTGTCTGTCCTCTTTTACTTAAGTCGGCATTGTGCCTTTTGTATTAAATTCGGATGCAAACTCACTGTTTCATCGTCAATAAGAAGGTCCACGGGATACAGTAAACCTGACGTGAAGCATCGGAATCTATAACTGGACTCACAGGAGAGGTTCAGATCATAGAAAGTTAGAGTGTCAGTCCTCTTGTACTTAAGTCGGCATTGTGCCTTTTGAATTTAATTCCGATGCAGTTTCTATGTTTCATCGTCAATAAGAAAGTGCAAGGTATACATTAAACGTGAAGTGAAGCATCGGATTTTAAAACTGGACTCAGAGGAGAGGTTCAAATCATTGAAAGAGAGAGTGTCAGTCCTCTTTAATTAGGTCAGTATTGTCCCTTTTGTATTAAAATTCGGATGCAATTTCTGTATTTCATCGTCAATAAGAAGTCCCAAGGGGTACAGTAAACCTGAAGTGAAACATTGGAATCTAAAACAGGACGCACAGAAGAGGTTCAAATCTTAGAAAGTTAGAGTGTCTGTCCTCTTGTACTTATGTCGGCATTGTGCCTTTTGCATTAAGTTCCGATGCAATTTCTGTGTTTCATCATCAATAAGAAGGTGCAAGGTATACAGTAAACCTGAAGTGAAGCATCGGAATCTAAAACTGGATTCACAGGAGGAGGTTCAAATCATAGAAAGTTTGAGTGTCAGTCCTCTTTTACTTAAGTCGGCATTGTGCCTTTTGTATTAAATTACGATGCAATTTCTATGTTTCATCGTCAATAAGAAGGTCCAAGGGATAGAGTAAACCTTAAGTAAAGCATCAGAATCTAAAAACTGGACTCACAGGGGAGCTTCAAATCATAGATAGTTAGAGTGTCAGTCCTCTTGTACTTAAGGTCCGGCATTGTGTCTTTTGAATTTATTCCGATGCAATTTCTGTGTTTCATCCTCAATAAGAAGGTGTAAGATATACTGTAAAGCTGAAGTGAGCATCGGAATCTAGAACTGGACTCACAGGAGAGGTTCAAATCATAGAGAGTTACAGTGTCAGTCCTCTTGTACTTAAGTCGGCATTGTGCCTTTTTGAAATTAATTACGATGCGATTTCTGTGTTTCATCGTCAACAAGAAGGTGCAAGGTATACAGTAAACCCTGAAGTGAAGCATCGGAATCTAAAAACTGGACTCTCAGGAGATGTTCACGTCTTAGAAAGAGAGAGTGTCAGTCCGCTTTTGCTTAAGTCGGCATTGTGGCCTTTTGTATTTAATTTGGATGCAATTTCTCTGTTTCATCGTCAATAAGAAGGTCCGAGGGAATACTGTAAACCTGAAGTGCCGCATCGGAATCTAAAACTGGACTCACAGGAGAGGTTCAAATCATAGAAAGTGAGAGTGTCAGTCCTCATTGTACTTAAGTCAGCATTGTGCCTTTTGTATTAAATTCGGATGCAATTTCTTTGTTCCATTGTCAATAAGAAGGTCCAAGGGATACAGTAAACCTGAAGTGAAGCATCAGAATCTAAAACTGGAATCACAGGAGAGGTTCAAATCATAGAAAGTTAGAGTTTCTGTCCTGTTCTACTTAAGTCGGCATTGTGCATTTTGTATTAAATTCGGATGCAATTTCTGTGTTTCATCGTCCATAAGAAGGTCCAAGGTATAGAGTAAACCTGAGGTGAAGCATCGGAATCTTAAACTGGACTCACAGGAGAGTTTCAAGTCTTAGAAAGTTAGAGTGTCAGTCCTCTTGTACTTAAGTCGCCATTGTGAACCTTTTGAATTTAATTCCTGATGAAATTTCTGTGTTTCTTCGTCTATAAGACGTTGCCAAGGTATACAGTAAACCTGAAGTTAAGCATTGGAATCTAAAACTGGACTCACAGGAGAGGTTCAAATCACAGAAAGGTGAGAGTGTCAGTCCTCTTTTACTTAAGTCGGCATTGTGCCTTTTGTATTAAATTCGGATGCAAAGTGTCTGTTTCATCGTCAATAACAAGGTCCACGGGATACAGTAAACCTGACGTGAAGCATCGGAATCTAAAACTGGACTCACAGGAGAGGTTTAAATCATAGAAAGTTTGAGTGTCAGTCCTCTTCAACTTAAGTCGGCATTGTGCCTTTTTGTATTAATTTCGGATGCAATTTCTGTGTTTCATCGTCAATAAAGAAGGTGCAAGGTATACAGTAAACATGAAGTGAAGCATCGGAATCTCAAACTGGATTCACAGGAGAGGTTCAAATCATAGATAGAGAGAGTGTCAGTCCTCTTTTACTCAAGTCGGCATGGTGCCTTTTGTATTAAATTCCGATGCAATTCTGTGTTTCATCGTCAATAAGAAGGTCAAAGGGATAAACCTAAAGTGAAGCATCGGAATCTAAAACTGGACTCACGGGAGAGGTTCATATCATAGAAAGAGAGAGTGTCAGTCCTCTTTTACTTAAGCCGGCATTGTGCCTTTTGTATTAAATTCCGATGCAATTTCTGTTTTTGATCGTCAATAAGAAGGTGCAAGGTAATACTGTAAAGCTGAAGTGAAGCATCGGAATCTAAAACTGGACTCACAGGAGAGGTTCAAATCACAGAAAGTGAGAGTGTTAGTCCTCTTTTACTTAAGTCGGCATTGTGCCTTTTGTATTAAATTCGGATGCAAACTCTCGGTTTCATCGTCAATAAGAAGGTTCACGGGATACAGTAATCCTGACGTGAAGCATCGGAATCTAAACCTGGACGCACAGGAGAGAGGTTATTAAATCATAGAAAGTTTGAGTGTCAGTCCTCTTCAACTTAAGTCGGCATTGTGCCTCTTGAATTAATTTCGGATGCAATTTCTGTGTTTCATCGTCAATAAGAAGGTGGAAGGTATACAGTAAACCTGAAGTGAAGCATCGGAATCTAAAACTGGGCTCACAGGAGAGG
>NW_025728069.1:0-33435 GCF_021461385.2 Schistocerca piceifrons
AATAAGAAGGACCAAGGGTTACAGTAAAATTGAAGTGAAGCATCGGAATCTATGACTAGTGTCACAGGAATGGTTCAAAACATAGTGAGTAAGAAGAGTCGGTCTTCTTGTACTTAAGTCATCATTGTGCCTTTTCTATTTAATTCCGATGCAATTACTGTGTTTCTTCGTCAATAAGAAGGTCCAAGGGATACAGTAAACCTTGAGTGAAGCATCGAAATCTATAACTAGTGTCACAGGATTGGTTCAAAACATAGCCAGCAAGGGAGTTAGTCTTCTTGTACTTAAGTCGGTATTGTGCCTTTTGTATTTCATACCGATGCAATATCTGTGTTTCATCGTCAATAAGAAGGTCCAAGGGATACAGTAAACCAGAAGGGAATCATCGGAATCTAAAACTAGTGTGACAGGAATGGTTCAAAGCATAGTCAGTAAGAAGAGTCAGTTTTCTTGTACTTAAGTCATCATTGTGCTTTTTCCATTTAATTCTGATGCAATTTCTGTGTTTCATCGTCAATAAGAAGGTCCAAGGGATAAAGTAAACCTGGCGTGAAGCAGCGGAGTCTATAACTAGTGTCACAGGAATGGTTCAAAGCATAGACAGTAAGAGGAGTCAGTCTTCTTGTACTTAATTCGGCATTGTGCGTTTTGTATTTAATTCTGATGCAATTTCTGTGTTTCATCGTCATTAAGAAGGTCAGAGGGATACAGTAAACCTGAAGTGAAGCACCGGAATCTATAACTAGTGTCGCAGGAATGGTTCAAAACATAGTCAGTAAGAAGAGTCAGCCTTCTTGTACTTAAGTCGGCATTGTGCATTTGTATTTAATTCCGACGCAATTTTTGTGTTTCATCGTCAATAAGAAGGTCCGAGGGATACAGTAAACGTGGAGTGAAGCATCGAAATCTATAACTAGTGTCACAGGGACGGTTCAAAACATAGACAGTAAGATGAGTCAGTTTTCTTGTACTTAAGTCGGCATTGTGCATTTTCTATTTAATTCTGATGCAATTACTGTGTTTCATCGTCAATAAGAAGGTCCAAGGGATACAGTAAACCTGAAGTGAAGCATCGGAATCTATAACTAGTGTCACAGGAATGGTTCAAAACATAGACAGAAGGAAGAGTCAGTCTTCTTGTACTTAAGTCGGCATTGTGCCTATTGTATTTAATTCCGGTGCAATTTCTGTGTTTCATCGTCAATAAGAAGGTCCAAGGGATACAGTAAACCTGGGGTGAAGCATTGGAATCTATAACTAGTGTCCCAGGGATGGTTCAAAGCATAGGCAGTAAGAAGAGTTAGTCTTCTTGTACTTAAGTCGGCATTGTGCCTTTTGAAATTAATTCCGGTGCAATTTCTGTGTTTCATCGTCAATAAGAAAGTCAGAGGGATACAGTAATGCTGAAGTGAAACATCGGGATCTATGACTAGTGTCACAGGAAAGGTTCAAAACATAGTCAGTAAGAAGAGTAAGTCTTCTTGTATTTTAGTCGGCATTTTGCCTATTGTATTTAATTCCGGTGCAATTTCTGTGTTTCATCGTCAATAAGAAGGTCCAAGGGATACAGTAAACCTGGGGTGAAGCATTGGAATCTATAACTAGTGTCCCAGGGATGGTTCAAAGCATAGGCAGTAAGAAGAGTTAGTCTTCTTGTACTTAAGTCGGCATTGTGCCTTTTGAAATTAATTCCGGTGCAATTTCTGTGTTTCATCGTCAATAAGAAAGTCAGAGGGATACAGTAATGCTGAAGTGAAACATCGGAATCTATGACTAGTGTCACAGGAAAGGTTCAAAACATAGTCAGTACGAAGAGTCAGCCTTCTTGTACTTAAGACGGCATTGTGCTTTTTGTATTTAATTCCGATGCTATTTCTGTGTTTCATCGTCAATAAGAAGGTCCAAGGGATACAGTAAACCTCGAGTGAAGCATAGAAATCTACAACTAGTGTGTCAGGGATGGTTCAAAACATAGACGGTAAGAAGAGTCAGTCTTCTTGTACTTAAGTCGGCATTGTGCCTTTTATATTTAATTTCGATGCAATTTCTGTGTTTCATCGTCAATAAGAAGGTCAGAGGGATACAGTAGACCTGGAGTGAAGCATCCGAGTCTATAACAAGTGTCACAGGAATGGTTCAAATCATAGTCAGTAAGAAGAGTCAGTCTTTTTGTACTTAAGTCGGCATTGTGCTTTTTGTATTTAATTCCGATGCAATTTCTGTGTTTCATCGTCAATAAGAAGGACCAAAGGATACAGTAAACCTGAAGTGAAGCATAGGAATCTATGACTAGTGTCACAGGAATGGTTCAAAACATAGACAGTAGGAAGAGTCAGTCTTCTTGTACTTTAGTCGGCATTTTGCCTATTGTATTTAATTCCGAAGCAATTTCAGTGTTTCATCGTCAATAAGAAGGTCCAAGGGATACAGTAAACCTTGAGTGAAGCATCGGAATCTATAACTAGTGTCCCAGGGATGGTTCAAAACATAGACAGTAAGAAGAGTCAGTCTTCTTGTACTTAAGTCGGCATTGTGCCTTTTGTATTTAATTCCGATGCAATTTCTGTGTTTCATCGTCAATAAGAAGGTCAGAGGGATACAGTAATCCTGAAGTGAAGCATCGGAATGTATAACTAGTGTCACAGGAATGGTTCAAAACATAGTCATGAAGAAGAGTCAGTCTTCTTGTACTTATGTCGGCATTGTGCCTTTTGTATTTAATTCTGATGCAATTTCTGTGTTTCATCGTCAATAAGAAGGTCAAAGGGATAGAGTAAACCTGGGGTGAAGCATCGGAATCCATAACTAGTGTCCCAGGGATGGTTGAAAGCATAGGCAGTAAGAAGAGTCAGTCTTCTTGTACTTAAGTCGGCATTGTGCCTTTTGTATTTAATTCCTTTGCAATTTCTGTGTTTAATCGTCAATAAGTAGGTCAGAGGGATACAGTAATCCTGAAGTGAAGCATCGGAATCTATGACTAGTGTCACAGGAAAGGTTCAAAACATAGTCAGTAAGAAGAGTAAGTCTTCTTGTACTTAAGTCGGTATTGTGCCTTTTGTATTTAATTCCGATGCAATTTCTGCGTTTCATCGTCAATATAAAGGTCCAAGGGATACAGTAAACCTGAAGGGAATTATCGGAATCTATAACTAGTGTCACAGGAATGGTTCAAAACATAGTCAGCAAGAAGAGTCAGTCTTCTTGTACTTAAGTCATCTTTGTGCCTTTTCTATTTAATTCCGATGCAATTTCTGTGTTTCATCGTCAATAGGAAGGTCCAAGGGATACAGTAAACCTTGAGTGAAGCATCGGAATCTCTAACTAGTGTCACGGGATTGGTTCAATCCATAGACAATAAGAAGAGTTAGACTTCTTTTACTTAAGTCGGCATTGTGCCTTTTGTATTTAATTCCGATGCTATTTCTGTGCTTCATCGTCAATAAGAAGGACCAAGGGTTACAGTAAAATTGAAGTGAAGCATCGGAATCTATGACTAGTGTCACAGGAATGGTTCAAAACATAGTCAGTAAGAAGAGTCGGTCTTCTTGTACTTAAGTCATCATTGTGCCTTTTCTATTTAATTCCGATGCAATTACTGTGTTTCATCGTCAATAAGAAGCTCCAAGGGATACAGTAAACCTTGAGTGAAGCATCGAAATCTATAACTAGTGTCACAGGATTGGTTCAAACCATAGACAATAAGAAGAGTCAGACTTATTTTACTTAAGTCGGCATTGTGCCTTTTGTATTTAATTCCGGTGCAATTTCTGTGTTTCATCGTCAATAAGAAGGTCAGAGGGATACAGTAATCCTGAAGTGAAGCATCGGAATCTATGACTAGTGTCACAGGAATGGTTCAAAACATAGTCAGTAAGAGAGTCAGTCTTCTATTACTTAAGTCGGCATTGTGCCTTTTCTATTTAATTCTGATGGAATTTCTGTGTTTCATCGTCAATAAGAAGGTCAAAGGGATACAGTAAACGTGGGGTGAAGCATCGGAATCTATAACTAGTGTCATAGGAATGGTTCAAAACATAGACAGTAAGAAGAGTCAGGCTTCTTTTACTTAAATCGGCATTGTGCCTTTTGTATTTAATTCCGTTGCAATTTCTGTGTTTCATCGTCAATAAGAAGGTCCAAGGGATAGAGTAAACCTGGGGTGAAGCATCGGAATCCATAACTAGTGTCCCAGGGATGGTTCAAAACATAGGCAGTAAGAAGAGTCAGTCTTCTTGTACTTAAGTCGGCATTGTGCCTTTTGTATTTAATTCCTTTGCAATTTCTGTGTTTAATCGTGAATAAGTAGGTCAGAGGGATACAGTAATCCTGAAGTGAAGCATCGGAATCTATGACTAGTGTCACAGGAAAGGTTCAAATCATAGTCAGTAAGAAGAGTAAGTCTTCTAGTACTTAAGTCGGTATTGTGCCTTTTGTATTTAATTCCGATGCAATTTCTGCGTTTCATCGTCAATAAGAAGGTCCAAGTGATACAGTAAACCTGAAGGGAATTATCGGAATCTATAACTAGTGTCACAGGAATGGTTCAAAACATAGTCAGCAAGAAGATTCAGTCTTCTTGTACTTATGTCATCTTTGTGCCTTTTCTATTTAATTCCGATGCAATTTCTGTGTTTCATCGTCAATAGGAAGGTCCAAGGGATACAGTAAACCTTGAGTGAAGCATCGGAATCTATAACTAGTGTCACGGGATTGGTTCAATCCATAGACAATAAGAAGAGTCAGACTTCTTTTACTTAAGTCGGCATTGTGCCTTTTGTATTTAATTCCGATGCTATTTCTGTGTTTCATCGTCAATAAGAAGGACCAAGGGTTACAGTAAAATTGAAGTGAGGCATCGGAATCTATGACTAGTGTCACAGGAATGGTTCAAAACATAGTCAGTAAGAAGAGTCGGTCTTCTTGTACTTAAGTCATCATTGTGCCTTTTCTATTTAATTCCGATGCAATTACTGTGTTTCATCGTCAATAAGAAGCTCCAAGGGATACAGTAAACCTTGAGTGAAGCATCGAAATCTATAACTAGTGTCACAGGATTGGTTCAAACCATAGACAATAAGAAGAGTCACACTTATTTTACTTAAGTCGGCATTGTGCCTTTTGTATTTAATTCCGGTGCAATTTCTGTGTTTCATCGTCAATAAGAAGGTCAGAGGGATACAGTAATCCTGAAGGGAAGCATCGGAATCTATGACTAGTGTCACAGGAATGGTTCAAAACATAGTCAGTAAGAGAGTCAGTCTTCTATTACTTAAGTCGGCATTGTGCCTTTTGTATTTAATTCCGATGCAATTACTGTGTTTCATCGTCAATAAGAAGCTCCAAGGGATACAGTAAACCTTGAGTGAAGCATCGAAATCTATAACTAGTGTCACAGGATTGGTTCAAACCATAGACAATAAGAAGAGTCAGACTTATTTTACTTAAGTCGGCATTGTGCCTTTTGTATTTAATTCCGGTGCAATTTCTGTGTTTCATCGTCAATAAGAAGGTCAGAGGGATACAGTAATCCTGAAGTGAAGCATCGGAATCTATGACTAGTGTCACAGGAATGGTTCAAAACATAGTCAGTAAGAGAGTCAGTCTTCTATTACTTAAGTCGGCATTGTGCCTTTTGTATTTAATTCCGATGCAATTTCTGTGTTTCATCGTCAATAAGAAGGTCTAAGGGATACAGTAAACCTGAAGTAAAGAATCGGAATCTATAACTGGTGTCACAGGAATGGTTCAAAACATAGTCAGTACAAAGAGTCAGCCTTCTTGTACTTAAGACGGCATTGTGCTTTTTGTATTTAATTCCGATGCAATTTCTGTGTTTCATCGTCAATAAGAAGGTCCAAGGGATACAGTAAACCTCGAGTGAAGCATAGAAATCTATAACTAGTGTGTCAGGGATGGTTCAAAACATAGACGGTAAGAAGAGTCAGTCTTCTTGTACTTAAGTCGGCATTGTGCCTTTTATATTTAATTTCGATGCAATTTCTGTGTTTCATCGTCAATATGAAGGTCAGAGGGATACAGTAGACCTGGAGCGAAGCATCCGAGTCTATAACAAGTGTCACAGGAATGGTTCAAATCATAGTCAGTAAGAAGAGTCAGTCTTCTTGTACTTAAGCCGGCATTGTGCTTTTTGTATTTAATTCCGATGCAATTTCTGTGTTTCATCGTCAATAAGAAGGACCAAAGGATACAGTAAACCTGAAGTGAAGCATAGGAATCTATGACTAGTGTCACAGGAATGGTTCAAAACATAGACAGTAGGAAGAGTCAGTCTTCTTGTACTTTAGTCGGCATTTTGCCTATTGTATTTAATTCCGATGCAATTTCAGTGTTTCATCGTCAATAAGAAGGTCCAAGGGAAACAGTAAACCTTGAGTGAAGCATCGGAATCTATAACTAGTGTCCCAGGGATGGTTCAAAACATAGACAGTAAGAAGAGTCAGTCTTCTTGTACTTAAGTCGCCATTGTGCCTTTTGTATTTAATTCCGATGCAATTTCTGTGTTTCATCGTCAATAAGAAGGTCAGAGGGATACAGTAATCCTGAAGTGAAGCATCGGAATCCATAACTAGTGTCACAGGAATGGTTCAAAACATAGTCATTAAGAAGAGTCAGTCTTCTTGTACTTATGTCGGCATTGTGCCTTTTGAATTTAATTCTGATGCAATTTCTGTGTTTCATCGTCAATAAGAAGGACAAAGGGATACAGTATACCTGGGGTGAAGCATCGGAATCTATAACTAGTGTCCCAGGGATGGTTCAAAGCATAGGCAGTAAGAAGAGTCAGTCTTCTTGTACTTAAGTCGGCATTGTGCCTTTTGTATTTAATTCCTTTGCAATTTCTGTGTTTCAGAGTCAATAAGAAGGTCAGAGAGATACAGTAATCCTGAAGTGAAGCATCGGAATCTATGACTAGTGTCACAGGAAATGTTCAAAACATAGTCAGTAAGAAGAGTCAGTCTTCTTGTACTTAAGTCATCTTTGTGCCTTTTCTATTTAATTCCGATGCAATTTCTGTGTTTCATCGTCAATAGGAAGGTCCAAGGGATACAGTAAACCTTGAGTGAAGCATCGGAATCTATAACTAGTGTCACAGGATTGGTTCAAACCATAGACAATAAGAAGAGTCAGACTTCTTTTACTTAAGTCGGCATTGTGCCTTTTGTATTTAATTCCGATGCTATTTCTGTGTTTCATCGTCAATAAGAAGGACCAAGGGTTACAGTAAAATTGAAGTGAAGCATCGGAATCTATGACTAGTGTCACAGGAATGGTTCAAAGCATAGTGAGTAAGAAGAGTCGGTCTTCTTGTACTTAAGTCATCATTGTGCCTTTTCTATTTAATTCCGATGCAATTACTGTGTTTCTTCGTCAATAAGAAGGTCCAAGGGATACAGTAAACCTTGAGTGAAGCATCGAAATCTATAACTAGTGTCACAGGATTGGTTCAAAACATAGCCAGCAAGGGAGTTAGTCTTCTTGTACTTAAGTCGGTATTGTGCCTTTTGTATTTCATACCGATGCAATATCTGTGTTTCATCGTCAATAAGAAGGTCCAAGGGATACAGTAAACCAGAAGGGAATCATCGGAATCTATAACTAGTGTGACAGGAATGGTTCAAAGCATAGTCAGTAAGAAGAGTCAGTTTTCTTGTACTTAAGTCATCATTGTGCTTTTTCCATTTAATTCTGATGCAATTTCTGTGTTTCATCGTCAATAAGAAGGTCCAAGGGATAAAGTAAACCTGGCGTGAAGCAGCGGAGTCTATAACTAGTGTCACAGGAATGGTTCAAAGCATAGACAGTAAGAGGAGTCAGTCTTCTTGTACTTAATTCGGCATTGTGCGTTTTGTATTTAATTCTGATGCAATTTCTGTGTTTCATCGTCATTAAGAAGGTCAGAGGGATACAGTAAACCTGAAGTGAAGCACCGGAATCTATAACTAGTGTCGCAGGAATGGTTCAAAACATAGTCAGTAAGAAGAGTCAGCCTTCTTGTACTTAAGTCGGCATTGTGCATTTGTATTTAATTCCGATGCAATGTTTGTGTTTCATCGTCAATAAGAAGGTCCGAGGGATACAGTAAACGTGGAGTGAAGCATCGAAATCTATAACTAGTGTCACAGGGACGGTTCAAAACATAGACAGTAAGATGAGTCAGTTTTCTTGTACTTAAGTCGGCATTGTGCATTTTCTATTTAATTCTGATGCAATTACTGTGTTTCATCGTCAATAAGAAGGTCCAAGGGATACAGTAAACCTGAAGTGAAGCATCGGAATCTATAACTAGTGTCACAGGAATGGTTCAAAACATAGACAGAAGGAAGAGTCAGTCTTCTTGTACTTAAGTCGGCATTGTGCCTATTGTATTTAATTCCGGTGCAATTTCTGTGTTTCATCGTCAATAAGAAGGTCCAAGGGATACAGTAAACCTGGGGTGAAGCATTGGAATCTATAACTAGTGTCCCAGGGACGGTTCAAAGCATAGGCAGTAAGAAGAGTTAGTCTTCTTGTACTTAAGTCGGCATTGTGCCTTTTGAAATTAATTCCGGTGCAATTTCTGTGTTTCATCGTCAATAAGAAAGTCAGAGGGATACAGTAATGCTGAAGTGAAACATCGGGATCTATGACTAGTGTCACAGGAAAGGTTCAAAACATAGTCAGTAAGAAGAGTAAGTCTTCTTGTATTTTAGTCGGCATTTTGCCTATTGTATTTAATTCCGATGCAATTTCTGTGTTTCATCGTCAATAAGAAGGTCCAAGGGATACAGTAAACCTCGAGTGAAGCATCGGAATCTATAACTAGTGTCCCAGGGATGGTTCAAAACATAGAGAGTAAGAAGAGTTAGTCTTCTTGTACTTAAGTCGGCATTGTGCCTTTTGAAATTAATTCCGGTGCAATTTCTGTGTTTCATCGTCAATAAGAAAGTCAGAGGGATACAGTAATGCTGAAGTGAAACATCGGAATCTATGACTAGTGTCACAGGAAAGGTTCAAAACATAGTCAGTACGAAGAGTCAGCCTTCTTGTACTTAAGACGGCATTGTGCTTTTTGTATTTAATTCCGATGCTATTTCTGTGTTTCATCGTCAATAAGAAGGTCCAAGGGATACAGTAAACCTCGAGTGAAGCATAGAAATCTACAACTAGTGTGTCAGGGATGGTTCAAAACATAGACGGTAAGAAGAGTCAGTCTTCTTGTACTTAAGTCGGCATTGTGCCTTTTATATTTAATTTCGATGCAATTTCTGTGTTTCATCGTCAATAAGAAGGTCAGAGGGATACAGTAGACCTGGAGTGAAGCATCCGAGTCTATAACAAGTGTCACAGGAATGGTTCAAATCATAGTCAGTAAGAAGAGTCAGTCTTTTTGTACTTAAGTCGGCATTGTGCTTTTTGTATTTAATTCCGATGCAATTTCTGTGTTTCATCGTCAATAAGAAGGACCAAAGGATACAGTAAACCTGAAGTGAAGCATAGGAATCTATGACTAGTGTCACAGGAATGGTTCAAAACATAGACAGTAGGAAGAGTCAGTCTTCTTGTACTTTAGTCGGCATTTTGCCTATTGTATTTAATTCCGAAGCAATTTCAGTGTTTCATCGTCAATAAGAAGGTCCAAGGGATACAGTAAACCTTGAGTGAAGCATCGGAATCTATAACTAGTGTCCCAGGGATGGTTCAAAACATAGACAGTAAGAAGAGTCAGTCTTCTTTTACTTAAGTCGGCATTGTGCCTTTTGTATTTAATTCCGATGCAATTTCTGTGTTTCATCGTCAATAAGAAGGTCAGAGGGATACAGTAATCCTGAAGTGAAGCATCGGAATCCATAACTAGTGTCACAGGAATGGTTCAAAGCATAGTCATTAAGAAGAGTCAGTCTTCTTGTACTTATGTCGGCATTGTGCCTTTTGTATTTGATTCTGATGCAATTTCTGTGTTTCATCGTCAATAAGAAGGTCAAAGGGATACAGTTTGCCTGGGGTGAAGCATCGGAATCCATAACTAGTGTCCCAGGGATGGTTCAAAGCATAGGCAGTAAGAAGAGTCAGTCTTCTTGTACTTAAGTCGGTATTGTGCCTTTTGTATTTAATTCCGATGCAATTTCTGTGTTTCATCGTCAATAAGAAGGTCCAAGGGATACAGTAAACCTGGAGTGAATCATCGGAATCTATAACTAGTGTCACAGGAATGGTTCAAAACATAGTCAGCAAGAAGAGTCAGTCTTCTTGTACTTAAGTCATCTTTGTGCCTTTTCTATATAATTCCGATGCAATTTCTGTGTTTCATCGTCAATAGGAAGGTCCAAGGGATACAGTAAACCTTGAGTGAAGCATCGGAATCTATAACTAGTGTCACAGGATTGGTTCAAACCATAGACAATAAGAAGAGTCAGACTTCTTTTACTTAAGTCGGCATTGTGCCTTTTGTATTTAATTCCGATGCTATTTCTGTGTTTCATCGTCAATAAGAAGGACCAAGGGTTACAGTAAAATTGAAGTGAAGCATCGGAATCTATGACTAGTGTCACAGGAATGGTTCAAAACATAGTAAGTAAGAAGAGTCGGTCTTCTTGTACTTAAGTCATCATTGTGCCTTTTCTATTTAATTCCGATGCAATTACTGTGTTTCTTCGTCAATAAGAAGGTCCAAGGGATACAGTAAGCCTTGAGTGAAGCATCGAAATCTATAACTAGTGTCACAGGATTGGTTCAAACCATAGACAATAAGAAGAGTCAGACATATTTTACTTAAGTCGGCATTGTGCCTTTTGTATTTAAATCCGGTGCAATTTCTGTGTTTCATCGTCAATAAGAAGGTCAGAGGGATACAGTAATCCTGAAGTGAAGCATCGGAATCTATGACTAGTGTCACAGGAATGGTTCAAAACATAGTCAGTAAGAGAGTCAGTCTTCTATTACTTAAGTCGGCATTGTGCCTTTTGTATTTAATTCCGATGCTATTTCTGTGTTTCATCGTCAATAAGAATGTCTAAGGGATACAGTAAACCTGAAGTAAAGAATCGGAATCTATAACTAGTGTCACAGGGATGGTTCAAATCATAGTCAGTAAGAAGAGTCAGTCTTCTTGTACTTAAGACGTCATTGTGCCTTTTCTATTTAACTCTGATGGAATTTCTGTGTTTCATCGTCAATAAGAAGGTACAAGGGATACAGTAAACGTGGGGTGAAGCATCAGAATCTATAACAAGTGTCACAGGAATGGTTCAAAACATAGACAGTAAGAAGAGTCAGGCTTCTTTTACTTAAATCGGCATTGTGCTTTTTGTATTTAATTCCGATGCAACATTTGTTTTTCAACGTCAATAAGAAGGTCCAAGGGATACAGTAAACCTGGAGTGAAGCATCGACATCTATAACTAGTGTCACAGGGACGGTTCATAGCATAGACAGTAAGATGAGTCAGTATTCTAGTACTTAAGTCGGCATTGTGCCTTTTCTATTTAATTCCGATGCAATTTCTGTATTTCATCGTCAATAAGAAGGTCCAAGGGATACAGTAAACATGGGGTGAAGCATCGGAATCTATAACTAGTGTCCCACGGATGGTTCAAGACATAGACAGTAAGAAGAGTCAGTCTTCTTGTACTTAAGTCGGCATTGTGCCTTTTGTATTTAATTCCGGTGCAATTTCTGTGTTTCATCGTCAATAAGAAGGTCAGAAGGATACAGTAATCCTGAAGTGAAGCATCGGAATCTATGACTAGTGTCACAGGAATGGTTCAAAACATAGTCAGCAAGGGAGTTAGTCTTCTTGTACTTAAGTCGGTATTGTGCCTTTTGTATTTAATACCGATGCAATATCTGTGTTTAATCGTCAATAAGAAGGTCCAAGGGATACAGTTAACCAGAAGGGAATCATCGGAATCTATAACTAGTGTGACAGGAATAGTTCAAAGCATAGTCAGTAAGAAGAATCAGTCTTCTTGTACCTAAGTCATCATTGTGCTTTTTCCATTTAATTCTGATGCAATTTCTGTGTTTCATCGTCAATAAGAAGGTCCAAGGGATAAAGTAAACCTGGAGTGAAGCAGCGGAGTCTATAACTAGTGTCACAGGATTGGTTCAAAGCATAGACAGTAAGAGGAGTCAGTCTTCTTGTACTTAATTCGGCATTGTGCGTTTTGTATTTAATTCTGATGCAATTTCTGTGTTTCATCGTCATTAAGAAGGTCAGAGGGATACAGTAAACCTGAAGTGAAGCACCGGAATCTATAACTAGTGTCGCAGGAATGGTTCAAAACATAGTCAGTAAGAAGAGTCAGTCTTCTTGTACTTAAGTCGGCATTGTGCTTTTTGTATTTAATTCCGATGCTATTTTTGTGTTTCATCGTCAATAAGAAGGTCCAAGGGATACAGTAAACGTGGAGTGAAGCATCGAAATCTATAACTAGTGTCACAGGGACGGTTCAAAACATAGACAGTAAGATGAGTCAGTATTCTTGTACTTAAGTCGGCATTGTGCATTTTCTATTTAATTCTGATGCAATTACTGTGTTTCATCGTCAATAAGAAGGTCCAAGGGATACAGTAAACCTGAAGTGAAGCATCGGAATTTATAACTAGTGTCACAGGAATGGTTCAAAACATAGACAGAAGGAAGAGTCAGTCTTCTTGTACTTAAGTCGGCATTGTGCCTATTGTATTTAATTCCGGTGCAATTTCTGTGTTTCATCGTCAATAAGAAGGTCCAAGGGATACAGTAAACCTGGGGTGAAGCATTGGAATCTATAACTAGTGTCCCAGGGATGGTTCAAAGCATAGGCAGTAAGAAGAGTTAGTCTTCTTGTACTTAAGTCGCCATTGTGCCTTTTGAAATTAATTCCGGTGCAATTTCTGTGTTTCATCGTCAATAAGAAAGTCAGAGGGATACAGTAATGCTGAAGTGAAACATCGGAATCTATGACTAGTGTCACAGGAAAGGTTCAAAACATAGTCAGTAACAAGAGTAAGTCTCCTTGTATTTTAGTCGGCATTTTGCCTATTGTATTTAATTCCGATGCAATTTCTGTGTTTCATCGTCAATAAGAAGGTCCAAGGGATACAGTAAACCTCGAGTGAAGCATCGGAATCTATAACTAGTGTCCCAGGGATGGTTCAAAACATAGAGAGTAAGAAGAGTTAGTCTTCTTGTACTTAAGTCGGCATTGTGCCTTTTGAAATTAATTCCGGTGCAATTTCTGTGTTTCATCGTCAATAAGAAAGTCAGAGGGATACAGTAATGCTGAAGTGAAACATCGGAATCTATGACTAGTGTCACAGGAAAGGTTCAAAACATAGTCAGTAAGAAGAGTAAGTCTTCTTGTATTTTAGTCGGCATTTTGCCAATTGTATTTAATTCCGATGCAATTTCTGTGTTTCATCGTCAATAAGAAGGTCCAAGGGATACAGTAAACCTCGAGTGAAGCATCGGAATCTATAACTAGTGTCCCAGGGA
The DNA here is from genome assembly GCF_021461385.2 of Schistocerca piceifrons. Taxonomy (NCBI): domain Eukaryota; kingdom Metazoa; phylum Arthropoda; class Insecta; order Orthoptera; family Acrididae; genus Schistocerca; species Schistocerca piceifrons. Next base: position 13,478 of record NW_025728069.1, read on the forward strand.
TGGTTCAAAACATAGAGAGTAAGAAGAGTCAGTCTTCTTGGACTTAAAGCGGCATTGTGCTTTTTGTATTTAATTCCGATGCAATTTCTGTGTTTCATCGTCAACAAGACGGTCAGAGGGATACAGTAATCCTGATGTGAAGCATCGGAATCTATAATTAGTGTCACAGGAATGGTTCAAAGCATAGTCAGTAAGAAGAGTCAGTCTTCTTGGACTTAAGTCGGCATTGTGCTTTTTGTATTTAATTCCGATGCAACATTTGTGTTTCAACGTCAATAAGAAGGTCCAAGGGATACAGTAAACCTGGAGTGAAGCATCGACATCTATAACTAGTGTCACAGGGACGGTTCAAAGCATAGACAGTAAGATGAGTCAGTATTCTAGTACTTAAGTCAGCATTGTGCCTTTTCTATTTAATTCCGATGCAATTTCTGTGTTTCATCGTCAATAAGAAGTCCAAGGGATACAGTAAACCTGGGGTGAAGCATTGGAAACTATAACTAGTGTCCCAGGGATGGTTCAAAACATAGACAGTAAGAAGAGTCAGTCTTCTTGTACTTAAGTCGGCATTGTGCCTTTTGTATTTAATTCCGGTGCAATTTTTGTGTTTCATCGTCAATAAGACGGTCAGAGGGATACAGTAATCCTGAAGTGAAGCATCGGAATCTATGACTAGTGTCACAGGAATGGTTCAAAACATAGTCAGTAAGAGAGTCAGTCTTCTTGTACTTAAGTCAGTATTGTGCCTTTTGTATTTAATTCCGATGCAATTTCTGTGTTTCATCGTCAATAAGAAGGTCCAAGGGATACAGTAAACCAGAAGGGAATCATCGGAATTTATAACTAGTGTCTCAGGAATAATTCAAAACATAGTCAGTAAGAAGAGTCAGTCTTCTTGTACTTAAGTCATCATTGTGCTTTTTCCATTTAATTCTGAAGCAATTTCTGTGTTTCATCGTCAATAAGAAGGTCCAAGGGATACAGTAAACCTGGAGTGAAACATCGGAGTCTATAACTAGTGTCACAGGAATGGTTCAAAGCATAGACAGTAAGAAGAGTCAGTCTTCTTGTACTTAATTCGGCATTGTGCCTTTTGTATTTAATTCTGATGCAATTTACGTGTTTCATCGTCATTAAGAAGGTCAGAGGGATACAGCAAACCTGAAATGAAGCATCGGAATCTGTAACTAGTGTCACAGGAATGGTTCAAAACATAGTCAGTAAGAAGAGTCAGTCTTCTTGTACTTAAGTCGGCATTGTGCTTTTTGTGTTTAATTCCGATGCAATTTTTGTGTTTCATCGTCAATAAGAATCTCCAAGGGATACAGTAAACATGGAGTGAAGCATCGAAATCTGTAACTAGTGTCACAGGGGCGGTTCAAAACATAGACAGTAAGATGAGTCAGTATTCTTGTAATTAAGTCGGCATTGTGCCTTTTCTATTTAATTCCGATGCAATATCTGTGTTTCATCGTCAATAAGAAGGTCCAAGGGATACAGTAAACCTGAAGTGAAGCATCGGACTCTATAACTAGTGTCACAGGAATGGTTCAATACATAGTCAGTAAGAAGAGTCAGTCTTCTTGTACTTAAGTCATCATTGTGCCTTTTCTATTTAATTCCGATGGAATTTCTGTGTTTCATCGTCAATAAGAAGGTCCAAGGGATACAGTAAACCTGGAGTGAAGCATCGGAATCTATAACTAGTGTCACAGGATTGTTTCAAACCATAGACAATAAGAAGAGTCTGACTTCTTTTACTTAAGTCGGCATTGTGCCTTTTGTATTTAATTCCGATGCTATTTCTGTGTTTCATCGTCAATAAGAAGGACAGAGGCATTCAGTAATCCTGAAGTGAAGCATCGGAATCTATGACTAGTGTCACAGGAATGGTTCAAAACATAGTCAGTAAGTAGAGTCAGTATTCTTGTACTTAAGTCGGCATTGTGCTATTTGTATTTAATTCCGATGCAATTTTTGTGTTTCATCATCAATAAGAAGGTCCAAGGGATACAGTAAACCTGGAGTGAAGCATCGAAATCTATAACTAGTGTCACAGGGACGGTTCAAACATAGACAGTAAGATGAGTCTGTATTCTTGTACTTAAGTCGGCATTGTGCCTTTTGTATTTTTTTCCGATGAAATTTCTGTGTTTCATCGTCAATAAGAAGGTCCAAGGGATACAGTAAACCTGAAGTGAAGCACCGGAATCTATAACTGGTGTCACAGGAATGGTTCAAATCATAGACAGTAAGAAGAGTCAGTCTTCTTGGACTTAAGACATCAATGTGCCTTTTCTATTTAATTCTGATGCATTTTCTGTGTTTCATCGTCAATAAGAAGGTCCACGGGATACAGTAAACCTGGAGTGAAGCATCAGAGTCTATAACTAGTGTCACAGGTATGGTTCAAAACATAGACAGTAAGAAGAGTCAGTCTTCTTGTACTTAAGTCGGCATTGTGCTTTTTGTGTTTAATTCCGATGCAATTTCTGTGTTTCGTCGTGCATAAGATGGTCAGAGGGATACAGTAAACCTAAAGTGAAGCATTGGAATCTATAACTAGTGTCACAGGAATGGTTCAAAACATAGTCAGTAAGAAGAAACAGTCGTCTTGAACTTAAGTCGGCATTGTGCTTTTTGTATTTAATTCCGATGCAATTTCTGTGTTTCATCGTCAATACGAAGGTCCAAGGGATACAGTAAACCTGGAGTGAGGCAACGGAATCTATAACTAGTGTCACAGGGACGGTTCAAAACATAGACAGTAAGATGAGTCAGTATTCTTGTACTTAAGTCGGCATTTTGCCTTTTCTATTTAATTCCGATGCAATTTCTGTGTTTCGTCGTCAATAAAAATTTCCAAGGGATACAGTAAACCTGAGTTGATGCATCGGAATCTATAACTAGTGTCACAGGGACGGTTCAAAACATAGACAGTAAGAAGAGTCAGACTTCTTTTACTTAAGTCGCCATTGTGCCATTTCTATTTAATTCCGATGCAATTTCTGTGTTCCATCGTCAATAAGAAGGTCAGAGGGATACAGTAAACCTGAAGTGAAGCATCGGAATCTATAACTAGTGTCACAGGAATGGTTCAAAGCATAGAGATTTGGAAGATTCAGTCTTCTTGTTCTTAAGTCGGCATTGTGCCTTTTCTATTTAATTCCGATGCAATTTCTGTGTTTCATCGTCAATAAGACAGTCAGAGGGATACAGTTAACCTGAAGTGGAGCATCGGAATTTATGACTAGTGTCACAGGAATGGTTCAAAACATAGTCAGTAAGAGGAGTCAGTCCTCTTGTACTTAAGTCGGTATTGTGCCTTTTGTATTTAATTCCGATGCTATATCTGTGTTTCATCGTCAATAAGAAGGTCCAAGGGATACAGTAAACCTGAAGTGAAGCATCGGAATCTATGACTAGTGTCACAGGAATGGTTCAAAACATAGACAGTGGGAAGAGTCAGTTTTCTTGTACTTAAGTCGGCATTTTGCCTATTGTATTTATTTCCGATGCAATTTCTGTGTTTCATCGTCAATAAGAAGGTCCAAGGGATACAGTAAACCTCGAGTGAAGCATCGGAATCTATAACTAGTGTCCCAGGCATGGTTTAAAACATAGACGGTAAGAAGAGTCAGTCTTCTTGTACTTAAGTCGGTATTGTGTATTATGTATTTAATTCCGGTGCAATTTTTGTGTTTCATCGTCAATAAGAAGGTCAGAGGGATACAGGTATCCTGAAGTGAAGCACCGGAACCTGTGACTAGTGTCACAGGAATGGTTCAAAGCATAGTCAGTAAGAAGAGTCAGTCTTCTTGTACTTAAGGCATCTTTGTGCCTTTTCTATTTAATTCCGATGCAATTTCTGTGTTTCATCGTCAATAGGAAGGTCCAAGGGATACAGTAAACTTTGAGTGAAGCATCGGAATCTATAACTAGTGTCACAGGATTGGTTCAAACCATAGACAATAAGAAGAGTCAGACTTCTTTCACTTAAGTCGGCATTGTGCCTTTTGTATTTAATTCCGATGCTATTTCTGTGTTTCATCGTCAATAAGAAGGACCAAGGGTTACAGTAAAATTGAAGTGAAGCATCGGAATCTATGACTAGTGTCACAGGAATGGTTCAAAACATAGTAAGTAAGAAGAGTCGGTCTTCTTGTACTTAAGTCATCATTGTGCCTTTTCTATTTAATTCCGATGCAATTACTGTGTTTCATCGTCAATAAGAAGGTCCAAGGGATACAGTAAACCTTGAGTGAAGCATCGAAATCTATAACTAGTGTCACAGGATTGGTTCAAACCATAGACAATAGAAAGAGTCAGACTTATTTTACTGAAGTCGGCATTGTGGCTTTTGTATTTAAATCCGGTGCAATTTCTGTGTTTCATCGTCAATAAGAAGGTCAGAGGGATACAGTAATCCTGAAGTGAAGCATCGGAATCTATGACTAGTGTCACAGGAATGGTTCAAAACATAGTCAGTAAGAGAGTCAGTCTTCTATTACGTAAGTCGGCATTGTGCCTTTTGTATTTAATTCCGATGCAATTTCTGTGTTTCATCGTCAATAAGAAGGTCTAAGGGATACAGTAAACCTGAAGTAAAGAATCGGAATCTATAACTAGTGTCACAGGAATGGTTCAAATCATAGTCAGTAAGAAGAGTCAGTCTTCTTGTACTTAAGACATCATTGTGCCTTTTCTATTTAATTCTGATGGAATTTCTGTGTTTCATCGTCAATAAGAAGGTCCAAGGGATACAGTAAACGTGGGGTGAAGCATCGGAATCTATAACTAGTGTCACAGGAATGGTTCAAAACATAGACAGTAAGAAGAGTCAGGCTTCTTTTACTTAAATCGGCATTGTGCCTTTTGTATTTAATTCCGTTGCAATTTCTGTGTTTCATCGTCAATAAGAAGGTCCAAGGGATACAGTAGACCAGAAGGGAATCATCGGAATCTATAACTAGTGTCACAGGAATGGTTCAAAGCATTGTCAGTAAGAAGAGTCGGTCTTCTTGTACTTAAGTCATCATTGTGGCTTTTCTATTTAATTCCGATGCAATTACTGTGTTTCATCGTCAATAAGAAGGTCCAAGGGATACAGTAAACCTTGAGTGAAGCATCGAAATCTATAACTAGTGTCACAGGATTGGTTCAAACCATAGACAATAGAAAGAGTCAGACTTATTTTACTTAAGTCGGCATTGTGCCTTTTGTATTTAAATCCGGTGCAATTTCTGTGTTTCATCGTCAATAAGAAGGTCAGAGGGATACAGGTATCCTGAAGTGAAGCACCGGAACCTATGACAAGTGTCACAGGAATGGTTCAAAGCATAGTCAGTAAGAAGAGTCAGTCTTCTTGTACTTAAGTCATCTTTGTGCCTTTTCTATTTAATTCCGATGCAATTTCTGTGTTTCAACGTCAATAGGAAGGTCCAAGGGATACAGTAAACCTTGAGTGAAGCATCGGAATCTATAACTAGTGTCACAGGATTGGTTCAAACCATAGACAATAAGAAGAGTCAGACTTCTTTCACTTAAGTCGGCATTGTGCCTTTTGTATTTAATTCCGATGCTATTTCTGTGTTTCATCGTCAATAAGAAGGACCAAGGGTTACAGTAAAATTGAAGTGAAGCATCGGAATCTATGACTAGTGTCACAGGAATGGTTCAAAACATAGTAAGTAAGAAGAGTCGGTCTTCTTGTACTTAAGTCATCATTGTGCCTTTTCTATTTAATTCCGATGCAATTACTGTGTTTCATCGTCAATAAGAAGGTCCAAGGGATACAGTAAACCTTGAGTGAAGCATCGAAATCTATAACTAGTGTCACAGGATTGGTTCAAACCATAGACAATAGAAAGAGTCAGACTTATTTTACTTAAGTCGGCATTGTGCCTTTTGTATTTAAATCCGGTGCAATTTCTGTGTTTCATCGTCAATAAGAAGGTCCGAGGGATAAGGTAAACCTGGAGTGAAGCAGCGGAGTCTATAACTAGTGTCACAGGAATGGTTCAAAGCATAGACAGCAAGAAGAGTCAGTTTTCTTGTACTTAATTCGGCATTGTGCCTTTTGTATTTAATTCTGATGCAATATCTGTGTTTCATCGTCATTAACCCTGCTGTTCTGTTCGGGTCTATATGACCCGAAACGAATATGAACGTTATTTTACATTATGTAAATACCAATATATATTTATGAAACTTTGTGACTTTGTCTGAAAATGGATGAGCAGCATGTGTTTTAAAAGGTTTTAAAAAAGTTTAAGAAGTTTGGGCTTCAACTGTAATAGTTGCATATGTAATGTTCGGGTCATAATGACCCGACACAAATATGTTTAGTGTAACTCGTATTTATTTCTAAAATCTGGAAATGGCGAAAATTATTTTTGTTGTGTTGTGTGGGAATAGTGACTGCATCATTCCAACTTACTCTCAACAATCACCTAAAGCTCCATGCGTTCACAACAATGGGCTTGTTTGTTGCTTTCCCCAGGAAATAATAATTGGCAGTTCTCAATAATTGGAATGCTTTGTTTCTGCCCAGTTTGACTTGTGACACCATGGCGATGAGACCATTGAATGATCGTGAGTTGGAAGAAATAGTAAATGCCTCACCAGATGAAGGATCACTTTCTGAGTTTGAAGATCACATCAGCAATGCATCTGAAAGCGAGTGTTCCGATGACAGTTACGACAGTCCACAGCCCATACAAAATAGTGTAGAGACTTTTCTTTCTAAAAATGGGAATATAGAATGGCAGTTGCATCCACCAGCACAACATGGTCGCCTACCAGCTTCGAACATCATCAAGAGTACCCCAGGAGTTACCAGGTATGCAGTCAGCAGAATATCTGATGTAAAATGTTCATTTGAAGCAGTATTTCACACAGCGCTTCAAAATGAAATAATAGAGATGACAAATATTGAAGGGCAGCGAGTTTATGGTGAACAGTGGACAGATATTGATGGTTCTGTTTTCCATGCATACTTAGGACTCTTACTCCTAGCGGGTGTATATCGATCTCATGGGGAGTCTACAAAAAGTTTGTGGGATAAAGATACTGGGCGAAACATATTTCGAGCAACCATGTCTCATGAAACATTCTGTAAGATATCACGTGTCCTGCGATTTGACAAGAAATCTACTAGAGAGGAAAGACGACGTACTGACAAACTTGCCGCAATTCGTAGTATTTGGGAGAAGTGGGTAGAGGTCCTTCCTAAACTGTATAATCCAGGAGAAAATGTTACTGTTGACGAGCAGTTAGTAGCATTTAGAGGTCGCTGTCCATTCAAGCAGTATATCCCAAGTAAACCGGCAAAATATGGGATCAAAATATGGACCATGTGTGACAGCAAAACTTCATACGTACTGAAAGCCCAAATTTATACAGGAAAGGTGAGTGGAGCGGCACCAGAAAGAAATCAGGGAATGAGGGTGGTATCTGATCTCACTTCTGAGTTACGTGGTCAGAATATCACGTGTGACAACTTTTTTACGTCGTACAATTTGGGGCAGCTGCTTCTGAAAAGGAAATTGACTATGTTGGGAACTATACGGAAAAATAAGCCGGAGCTTCCACACAAAATGACCAACAAGGAGGTACACAGCTCTTCATTTTACTTCACAAATGACACTACTGTGGTTAATTATATTCCTAAGAGACACAAGAATGTTGTACTTATGAGCACTCTCCACCATGATGCGGAAATCAGTGACAGGGCTGATAAGAAGCCAAAAATGATTTTGGACTATAATTCAACCAAAGGTGCTGTAGACACGCTTGATCAGTTATTAGGTACATATACATGCAAACGAAAAAGTAATAGGTGGCCAATGATAGTTTTCTACAATATTCTTGATGTTTCTGCTTATAATGCATACGTTTTGTGGATTTCGGTTGACCCTAATTGGAATGCAAGCAAATTGACTAGAAGGAGAATATTCTTGGAGGAACTTGGAAAGTCACTGATAAAAGAACATATTGCATCAAGAACGCATTTCCCAAGAACAGAAGATTCTTTGAGAATGGTCACAAGCATCCAAAACCCGAATGATGTGGGTGGTGTGTCAGAATCGGTAACAACAAGAAAATCTACAAAACGTGCACGCTGTAAGTTCTGTCCATCAAGTAATGACAATAAAACAAACATGGTGTGTGGAAAATGTAGTAAACATATTTGCAAGAAACATGTAACCTACTTGTGTCCACAGTGCAAGCAGTAAGAAAAGAACTGTAGTATTTTATAAGATGATTGTATTGAAAATTCTGTTGTTTCAAATTTATGTGAATACTTGTGCCTAAACTACAATCAGTAAGAAGAGAGGATTCTAAAGTTGTAGTGCTTTCTATGTTGGAATGTAATAAAAAAACTGTAGTGTGTTCTGTACTGTAGTGTGCTCTAAGATGAATATCTGTAATGACAACTGTCTGTTGTTAGAAAATGTCAATACTTACGTCTAAACTGTCAACAATAAGAATAGAAGTATGGAAAAACTGTAGTGCTTTCTAAGTTGAATGCCTGTAATGGAAACTGTCTGTTGTTTCAAATTTATGTGCATATTTAAATGAAAAATATCCCTCAATAAAGTTGTATGCATTGTTATTATTATTATTATTACCATTATTATTATTATTATTATTATTATTATTATTACTAACAAGGTACTGGAATAGAACAACAATGTCGATAGCTAAAACTGTACCAAAATTTATGTTTCTAAAGCATTTTGATATGTCGGGTCATATTGACCCGAACAGTATATATGTCAAGTAAAAGTGAACAGAACAGCAGGGTTAAGAATGTCAGAGGGATACAGTAAACCTGAAGTGAAGCACTGGAATCTATAACTAGTGTCGCAGGAATGGTTCAAAAGTAGTCAGTAAGAAGAGTCAGTCTTCTTGTACTTAAGTCGACATTGTGCTTTTTGTATTTAATTCCGATGCAATTTTTGTGTTTCATCGTCAATAAGAAGGTCCAAGGGATACAGTAAACCTGGAGTGAAGCATCGACATCTATCACTAGTGTCACAGGGACGGTTCAAAACATAGACAGTAAGATGAGTCAGTATTCTTGAACTTAAGTCGGCATTGTGCCTTTTCCATTTAATTCCGATGCAATTTCTGTGTTTCATCGTCAATAAGAAGGACCAAGGGTTACAGTAAACCTGAAGTGAAGCATCGGAATCTTTGATTAGTGTCACAGGAATGGTTCAAAACATAGTCAGTAAGAAGAGTCGGTCTTCTTGTACTTAAGTCATCATTGTGCATTTTCAATTTAATTCCGATGCAATTACTGTGTTTCATCGTCAATAAGAAGGTCCAAGGGATACAGTAAACCTTGAGTGAAGCATCGAAATCTATAACTAGTGTCACAGGATTGGTTCAAACCATAGACAATAAGAAGAGTCAGACTTATTTTACTTAAGTTGGCATTGTGCCTTTTGTATTTAATTCCGGTGCAATTTCAGTGTTTCATTGGCAATAAGAAGGTCAGAGGGATACAGTAATCCTGAAGTGAAGCATCGGAATGTTTGACTAGTGTCACAGGAATGGTTCAAAACATAGACAGTAAGAAGAGTCAGGCTTCTTTTACTTAAGTCGCCATTGTGCCTTTTGTATTTAATTCCGTTGCAATTTCTGTGTGTCATCGTCAATAAGAAGGTCCAAGGGATACAGTAAACCTGGAGTGAAGCATCCGAGTCTATAACTAGTGTCACAGGAATGGTTCAAAACATAGTCAGTAAGAAGAGTCAGTCTTCTTGTACTTAAGTCGGCAATGTGCTTTTTGTATTTAATTCCGATGCAATTTCTGTGTTTCATCGTCAATAAGAAGGTCCAGGGGATACAGTAAACCTCGAGTGAAGCATAGATATCTATAACTAGTGTATCAGGGATTGTTCAAACCATAGACAGTAAGAAGAGTCAGTCTTCTTGTACTTAAGTCGTCATTGTGCCTTTTGTAAGAAGAGTCAGTCTTCTTGTACTTAAGTCGGCAATGTGCTTTTTGTATTTAATTCCGATGCAATTTCTGTGTTTCATCGTCAATAAGAAGGTCCAGGGGATACAGTAAACCTCGAGTGAAGCATAGATATCTATAACTAGTGTATCAGGGATTGTTCAAACCATAGACAGTAAGAAGAGTCAGTCTTCTTGTACTTAAGTCGTCATTGTGCCTTTTGTATTTAATTCCGATGCAATTTCTGTGTTTCATCGTCAATAAGAAGGTCAGAAGGATACAGTATTCCTGAAGTGAAGCATCGGAATCTATAACTAGTGTCGCAGGAGTGGTTCAAAACATAGTCAGTAAGAAGAGTCAGTCTTCTTATACTTAAGTCGGCATTGTGCTTTTTGTATTTAATTCCGATGCAACATTTGTGTTTCAACGTCAATAAGAATGTCCAAGGGATACAGTAAACCTGGAGTGAAGCATCGACATCTATAACTAGTGTCACAGGGACGGTTCATAGCATAGACAGTAAGATGAGTCAGTATTCTTGTACTTAAGTCGGCATTGTGCCTTTTCTATTTAATTCCGATGCAATTTCTGTATTTCATCGTCAATAAGAAGGTCCAAGGGATACAGTAAACATGGGGTGAAGCATCGGAATCTATAACTAGTGTCCCACGGATGGTTCAAGACATAGACAGTAAGAAGAGTCAGTCTTCTTGTACTTAAGTCGGCATTGTGCCTTTTGTATTTAATTCCGGTGCAATTTCTGTGTTTCATCGTCAATAAGAAGGTCAGAAGGATACAGTAATCCTGAAGTGAAGCATCGGAATCTATGACTAGTGTCACAGGAATGGTTCAAAACATAGTCAGCAAGAGAGTAAGTCTTCTTGTACTTAAGTCGGTATTGTGCCTTTTGTATTTAATACCGATGCAATATCTGTGTTTCATCGTCAATAAGAAGGTCCAAGGGATACAGTAAACCAGAAGGGAATCATCGGAATCTATAACTAGTGTGACAGGAATGGTTCAAAGCATAGTCAGTAAGAAGAGTCAGTCTTCTTGTACTTAAGTCACCATTGTGCTTTTTCCATTTAATTCTGATGCAATTTCTGTGTTTCATCGTCAATAAGAAGGTCAAAGGGATAAAGTAAACCTGGAGTGAAGCATCGGAGTCTATAACTAGTGTCACAGGAATGGTTCAAAGCATAGACAGTAAGAGGAGTCAGTCTTCTTGTACTTAATTCGGCATTGTGCGTTTTGTATTTAATTCTGATGCAATTTCTGTGTTTCATCGTCATTAAGAAGGTCAGAGGGATACAGTAAACCTGAAGTGAAGCACCGGAATCTATAACTAGTGTCGCAGGAATGGTTCAAAACATAGTCAGTAAGAAGAGTCAGTCTTCTTGTACTTAAGTCGGCATTGTGCTTTTTGTATTTAATTCCGATGCAATTATTGTGTTTCATCGTCAATAAGAAGGTCCAAGGGATACAGTAAACGTGGAGTGAAGCATCGAAATCTATAACTAGTGTCACAGGGACGGTTCAAAACATAGACAGTAAGATGAGTCAGTATTCTTGTACTTAAGTCGGCATTGTGCATTTTCTATTTAATTCTGATGCAATTAATGTGTTTCATCGTCAATAAGAAGGTCCAAGGGATACAGTAAACCTGAAGTGAAGCATCGGAATCTATAACTAGTGTCACAGGAATGGTTCAAAACATAGACAGAAGGAAGAGTCAGTCTTCTTGTACTTAAGTCGGCATTGTGCCTATTGTATTTAATTCCGGTGCAATTTCTGTGTTTCATCGTCAATAAGAAGGTCCAAGGGATACAGTAAACCTGGGGTGAAGCATTGGAATCTATAACTAGTGTCCCAGGGATGGTTCAAAGCATAGGCAGTAAGAAGAGTTAGTCTTCTTGTATTTAAATCGACATTGTGCCTTTTGAAATTAATTCCGGTGCAATTTCTGTGTTTCATCGTCAATAAGAAAGTCAGAGGGATACAGTAATGCTGAAGTGAAACATCGGAATCTATGACTAGTGTCACAGGAAAGGTTCAAAACATAGTCAGTAAGAAGAGTAAGTCTTCTTGTATTTTAGTCGGCATTTCGCTTATTGTATTTAATTCCGATGCAATTTCTGTGTTTCATCGTCAATAAGAAGGTCCAAGGGATACAGTAAACCTCGAGTGAAGCATCGGAATCTATAACTAGTGTCCCAGGGATGGTTCAAAACATAGAGAGAAAGAAGAGTCAGTCTTCTTGTACTTAAGTCGGCATTGTGCCTTTTGTATTTAATTCCGATGCAATTTCTGTGTTTCATCGTCAACAAGAAGGTCAGAGGGATACAGTAATCCTGAAGTGAAGCATCGGAATCTATAACTAGTGTCACAGGAATGGTTCAAAGCATAGTCAGTAAGAAGAGTCAGTCTTCTTGGACTTAAGTCGGCATTGTGCTTTTTGTATTTAATTCCGATGCAACATTTGTGTTTCAACGTCAATAAGAAGGTCCAAGGGATACAGTAAACCTGGAGTGAAGCATCGACATCTATAACTGGTGTCACAGGGACGGTTCAAAGCATAGACAGTAAGATGAGTCAGTATTTTAGTACTTCAGTCAGCATTGTGCCTTTTCTATTTAATTCCGATGCAATTTCTGTGTTTCATCGTCAATAAGAAGGCCAAGGGATACAGTAAACCTGGGGTGAAGCATCGGAAACTATAACTAGTGTCCCAGAAATGGTTCAAAACATAGACAGTAAGAAGAGTCAGTCTTCTTGTACTTAAGTCGGCATTGTGCCTTTTGTATTTAATTCCGGTGCAATTTTTGTGTTTCATCGTCAATAAGAAGGTCAGAGGGATACAGTAATCCTGAAGTGAAGCGTCGGAAACTATGACTAGTGTCACAGGATTGGTTCAAAACATAGTCAGTAAGAGAGTCAGTCTTCTTGTACTTAAGTCAGTATTGTGCCTTTTGTATTTAATTCCGATGCAATTTCTGTGTTTCATCGTCAATAAGAAGGTCCAAGGGATACAGTAAACCAGAAGGGAATCATCGGAATTTATAACTAGTGTCTCAGGAATAAATCAAAACATAGTCAGTAAGAAGAGTCAGTTTTCTTGTACTTAAGTCATCATTGTGCTTTTTCCATTTAATTCTGATGAAATTACTGTGTTTCATCGTCAATAAGAAGGTCCAAGGGATACAGTAAACCTGGAGTGAAACATAGGAGTCTATAACTAGTGTCACAGGAATGGTTCAAAGCATAGACAGTAAGAAGAGTCAGTCTTCTTGTACTTAATTCGGCATTGTGCCATTTGTATTTAATTCTGATGCAATTTACGTGTTTCATCGTCATTAAGAAGGTCAGAGGGATACAGCAAACTTGAAGTGAAGCATCGGAATCTATAACTAGTGTCACAGGAATGGTTCAAAACATAGTCAGTAAGAAGAGTCAGTCTTCTTGTACTTAAGTCGGCATTGTGCTTTTTGTGTTTAATTCCGATGCAATTTTTGTGTTTCATCGTCAATAAGAATCTCCAAGGGATACAGTAAACATGGAGTGAAGCATCGAAATCTGTAACTAGTGTCACAGGGACGGTTCAAAACATAGACAGTAAGATGAGTCAGTATTCTTGTAAATAAGTCGGCATTGTGCCTTTTCTAATTAATTCTGATGCAATTTCTGTGTTTCATCGTCAATAAGAAGGTCCAAGGGATACAGTAAACCTGAAGTGAAGCATCGATATCTATAACTAGTGTCACAGGAATGGTTCAAAACATAATCAGTAAGAAGAGTCAGTCTTCTTGTACTTAAGTCTTCATTGTGCCTTTTCTATATAATTCCGATGGAATTTCTGTGTTTCATCGTCAATAAGAAGGTCCAAGGGATACAGTAAACCTGGAGTGAAGCTTCGGAATCTATAACTAGTGTCACAGGATTGTTTCAAACCATAGACAATAAGACGAGTCAGACTTCTTTTACTTAAGTCGGCATTGTGCCTTTTGTATTTATTTCCGATGCAATTTCTGTGTTTCATCGTCAATAAGAAGGTCCAAGGGATACAGTAAACCTGAAGTGAAGCACCGGAATCTATAACTGGTGTCACAGGAATGGTTCAAATCATAGACAGTAAGAAGAGTCAGTCTTCTTGGACTTAAGAGATCAATGTGCCTTTTCTATTTAATTCTGATGCATTTTCTGTGTTTCATCGTCAATAAGAAGGTCCACGGGATACAGTGAACCTGGAGTGAAGCATCAGAGTCTATAACTAGTGTCACAGGTATGGTTCAAAACATAGACAGTAAGAAGAGTCAGTCTTCTTGTACTTAAGTCGGCATTGTGCTTTTTGTATTTAATTCCGATGCAATTTCTGTGTTTCGTCGTGCATAAGATTGTCAGAGGGATACAGTAAACCTAAAGTGAAGCATTGGAATCTATAACTAGTGTCACAGGAATGGTTCAAAACATAGTCAGTAAGAAGAAACAGTCGTCTTGAACTTAAGTCGGCATTGTGCTTTTTGTATTTAATTCCGATGCAATTTCTGTGTTTCATCGTCAATACGAAGGTCCAAGGGATACAGTAAACCTGGAGTGAGGCAACGGAATCTATAACTAGTGTCTTAGGGACGGTTCAAAACATAGACAGTAAGATGAGTCAGTATTCTTGTACTTAAGACGGCATTTTGCCTTTTCTATTTAATTCCGATGCAATTTCTGTGTTTCGTCGTCAATAAAAATTTCCAAGGGATACAGTAAACCTGAGTTGATGCATCGGAATCTATAAATAGTGTCACAGGAATGGTTCAAAGCATTGACAGTAGGAAGAGTCGGTCTTCTTGTACTTAAGTCGGCATTGTGCCTATTGTATTTAATTCCGATGCAATTTCTGTGTTTCGTCGTCAATAAGAGGGTCCGAGGGATACATTAAACCTGGAGTGAAGCATCGGAATATATAACTAGTGTCCCAGGGATGGTTCAAAAAATAGACAGTAAGAAGAGTCAGTCTTCTTGTACTTAAGTCGGCATTGTGCCTTTTGTATTTAATTCCGATGCAATTCTGTGTTTCATCGTCAATAAGAAGGTCAGAGGGATACAGTAATCCTGAAGTGAAGCATCGGAATGTATGACTAGTATCACAGGAATGGTTCAAAACATAGTCAGTAAGAAGAGTCAGTCTTCATGTACTTACGTCGGTATTGTGCCATTTCTATTTAATTTCCATGCAATTTCTGTGTTTCATCGTTAATAATAAGGTCCAAGGGATACAGTAAACCTGAAATGAATCATCGGAATCTATAACTAGTGTCACAGGAATGGTTCGAATCGTAGTCAGTATGGAGATTCAGTCTTCTTGTACTTAAGTCATCATTGTGCCTTTTCTATTTAATTCTGATGCAATTTCTGTGTTTCATCGTCAATAAGAAGGTCCAAGGGATACAGTAAACCTGGAGTGGAGCATCGGAATCTATAGCTAGTGTCACAGGAATGGTTCAAACCATAGACAGTAAGAAGAGTCAGACTTCTTTTACTTAAGTCGGCATTGTGCCCTTTGTATTTAATTCCGTTGCTATTTCTGTGTTTCATCGTCAATAAGAAGGTCCAAGGGATACAGTAAACCTGGAGTAAAGCATCGGAGTCTATAACTAGTGTCACAGGAACGGTTCAATACATAGACAGTAAGAAGAGTCAGACTTCTTTTACTTAAGTCGGCATTGTGCCTTTTCTATTTAATTCCGATGCAATTTCTGTGTTTCATCGTCAATAAGACAGTCAGAGGGATACAGTTAACCTGAAGTGGAGCATCGGAATTTATGACTAGTGTCACAGGAATGGTTCAAAACATAGTCAGTAAGAGGAGTCAGTCCTCTTGTACTTAAGTCGGTATTGTGCCTTTTGTATTTAATTCCGATGCAATATCTGTGTTTCATCGTCAATAAGAGGGTCCAAGGGATACAGTAAACCTGAAGTGAAGCATCGGAATCTATGACTAGTGTCACAGGAATGGTTCAAAACATAGACAGTGGGAAGAGTCAGTCTTCTTGTACTTAAGTCGGCATTTTGCCTATTGTATTTATTTCCGATGCAATTTCTGTGTTTCATCGTCAATAAGAAGGTCCAAGGGATACAGTAAACCTCGAGTGAAGCATCAGAATCTATAACTAGTGTCCCAGGCATGGTTCAAAACATAGACAGTAAGAAGAGTCAGTCTTCTTGTACTTAAGTCGGTATTGTGTATTATGTATTTAATTCCGGTGCAATTTTTGTGTTTCATCGTCAATAAGAAGGTCAGAGGGATACAGGTATCCTGAAGTGAAGCATCGGAACCTATGACTAGTGTCACAGGAATGGTTCAAAGCATAGTCAGTAAGAAGAGTCAGTCTTCTTGTACTTAAGTCGGTATTGTGCCTTTTGTATTTAATTCCGATGCAATTTCTGTGTTTCAATGTCAATAAAAAGGTCCAAGGGATACAGTAAACCTGAAGTGAAGCATCGGAATCTATAACTAGTGTCACAGGAATAATTCAAATCATAGTCAGTAAGAAGTGTCAATCAACATGTACTTAAGTCATCATTGTGCATTTTCTAATTAATTCTGTTGCAATTTCTGTGTTTCATCGTCAATTAGAAGGTCCAAGGTATACAGTAAACCTGGAGTGAAGCATCGGAATCTATAACTAGTGTTACAGGAATGGTTCAAATCATAGACAGTAAGAAGAGTCAGACTTCTTTTACTTAAGTCGGCATTGAGCCTTTTGTATTTAATTCCGATGCAATTTCTGTGTTTCATCGTCAATAAGAAGGTCCAAGGGATGCAGTAAACCTGGAGTGAAGCATCGGAGTCTATAACTAGTGTCACAGGAATGGTTCAAAGCATAGACAGTAAGAAGAGTCAGTCTTCTTGTACTTAATTCGGCATAGTGCCTTTTGTATTTAATTCTGATGCAATTTCTGTGTTTCATCGTCAATAAGAAGGTCAGAGGGATACAGTAAACCTGAAGTGAAGCATCGGAATCTATATTTAGTGTCACAGGAATGGTTCAAAACATAGTCAGTAAGAAGAGTCAGTCTTCTTGTACTTAAGTCGGCATTGTGCATTTTGTATTTAATTTCGATGCAATTTTTGTGTTTCAACGTCAATAAGAAGGTCCCAGGGATACAGCAAACCTCGAGTGAAGCATCGAAATCTATAACTAGTGTCACAGGGACGGTTCAAACATAGACAGTAAGATAAATCAGTATTCTTGTACCTTAGTCGGCATTGCGCCTTTTCTATTTAATTCCGATATAATTTCTGTGTTTAATCGTCAATAAAAAGGTCCTAGGGATACAGTAAACCTGGGGTGAAGCTTCGGAATCTATAACTAGTGTCCCAGGGATGGTTCAAAACTTAGACAGACAGAAGAGTAGGTCTTCTTGTACTTAAGTCGGTATTGTGCCTTTTGTATTTAATTCCGGTGCAATTTCTGTGTTTCATCGTCAATAAGAAGGTCAGAGGGATTCAGAAATCCTGAGGTGAAGCATCGGAATCTATGACTAGTGTCACAGGAATGGTTCAAAACATAGAGAGTTGGAAGATTCAGTCTTCTTGTTCTTAAGTCGGCATTGTGCCTTTTCTATTTAATTCCGATGCAATTTCTGTGTTACATCGTCAATAAGACAGTCAGAGGGATACATTTAACCTGAAGTGGAGCATCGGAATCCATGACTTGTGTCTCAGGAATGGTTCAAAACATAGTCAGTAAGAAGAGTCAGTCCTCTTGTACTTAAGTCGGTATTGTGCCTTTTGTATTTAATTCCGAAGCAATTTCTGTGTTTCATCGTCAATAAGAAGGTCCAAGTAATACAGTAAACCTGAAGTGAAGCATCGGAATCTATGACTAGTGTCACAGGAATGGTTCAAACATAGACAGTGGGAAGAGTCAGTCTTCTTGTACTTAAGTCGGCATTTTGCCTATTGTATTTAATTCCGATGCAATTTCTGTGTTTAATCGTCAATAAGGAGGTCCAAGGGATACAGTAAACCTCGAGTGAAGCTTCGGAATCTATAACTAGTGTCCCAGGCATGGTTCAAACCATAGACAGTAAGAAGAGTCAGTCTTCTTGTACTTAAGTCGGCATTGTGCCTTTTGTATTTAATTCCGATGCAATATCTGTGTTTCATCGTCAATAAGAAGGTCACAGGGATACAGTAATCCTGAAGTGATGCATCGGAATCTATGACTAGTGTTACAGGAATGGTTCAAAACATAGACAGTAAGAAGAGTCAGTCTTCTTGTACTTAAGTCGGTATTGTGCCTTTTGTATTTAATTCCGATGCAATTTCTGTGTTTCAATGTCAATAAGAAGGTCCAAGGGATACAGTAAACCTGAAGTGAAGCACCGGAATCTATAACTAGTGTCACAGGAATGATTCAAATCATAGTCAGTAAGAAGAGTCAGTAATCTTGTACTTAAGTCATCATTGTGCCTTTTCTATTTAATTCTGATGCAATTTCTGTTTTTCATGGTCAATAAAAGGGTCCAAGGGATACAGTAAACCTGGAGTGAAGCATCGGACTCTATAACTAGTGTTACAGGAATGGTTCAAAGCATAGACAGTAAGAAGAGTCAGTCTTCTTGTACTTAAGTCGGTATTGTGCCTTTTGTATTCAATTCCAATGCAATTTCTGTGTTACATCGTCAATAAGAAGGTCCAAGGGACACAGTAAACCAGAAGGGAACCATCGGAATCTATAACTAGTGTGACAGGAATGGTTCAAAACATAGTCAGTAAGAATAGTCAGTCTACTTGTACTTAAGTCATCATTGTGCTTTTTCCATATAATTCTGATGCAATTTCTTTGTTTCATCGTCAATAAGAAGGTCCAAGGGATACAGTAAACCTGGAGTGAAGCATCGGAGTCTATAACTAGTGTCACAGGAATGGTTCAAAGCATAGACAGTAAGAAGAGTCAGTCCTCTTGTACTTAATTCGGCATTGTGCCTTTTGTATTTAATTCTGATGCAATTTCTGTGTTTCATCGTCATTAAGAAGGTCAGAGGGATACAGTAAACCTGAAGTGAAGCATCGGAATCTATAACTAGTGTCACAGGAATGGTTCAAAACATAGTCAGTAAGAAGAGTCAGTCTTCTTGTACTTAAGTCGGCATTGTGATTTTTTTTGTATTAAATTCCGATGCTATTTCTGTGTTTCATCGTCAATAAGAAGGTCCAAGGGATACAGTAAACCTGGAGTAAAGCATCGGAGTCTATAACTAGTGTCACAGGAATGGTTCAAAACATTGACAGTAAGAAGAGTCAGACTTCTTTTACTTAAGTCGGCATTGTGCCATTTCTATTTAATTCCGATACAATTTCTGTGTTTCATCGTCAATAAGAAGGTCCAAGGGATACAGTAAACCTGAAGTGACGCATCGGAATCTATAACTATTGTCACAGGAATGGTTCAAAGCATAGTCACAAAGAAGAGTCAGTCTTTTTGTACTTAAGTCATCATTGTGCCTTTTCTATTTAATTCCGATGGAATTTCTGTGCTTCATCGTCAATACGAAGGTCCAAGGGATACAGTAAACCTGGAGTGAAGCATCGGAATCTATAACTAGTGTCACAGGATTGTTTCAAACCATAGACAATAAGAAGAGTCAGACTTCTTTCACTTTATCGTCATTGTGCCTTTTGTATTTAATTCCGATGCTATTTCTGTGTTTTATCGTCAATAAGAAGGACAGAGGCATACAGTAACCCTGAAGTGAAGCATCGGAATCTATGACTAGTGTCACAGGAATGTTTCAAAACATAGTCAGTAAGTAGAGTCAGTATTCTAGTACTTAAGTCGGTATTGTGCAATTTGTATTTAACTCCGATGCAATTTCTGTGTTTCAATGTCAATAAGAAGGTCACAGGGATACAGTAAACCTGAAGTGAAGCATCGGAATCTATGACTAGTGTCACAGGAATGGTTCAAACATAGACAGCGGGAAGAGTCAG
>NW_025728070.1:0-77673 GCF_021461385.2 Schistocerca piceifrons
CAAGGAGACTGACTCTTCTTACTGTCAATGTTTTGAACCATTCCTGTGACACTAGTTATAGATTCCGATGATTTACTTCAGGTTTACTATATCCCTCTGACCTTCTTATTGACGATCAAACACAGAAAATTCATCGGAATTAAATACTAAAGACACAATGCCGACTCAAGTACAAGACGACTGGCTCTTCTTACTGTCTATGTTAGAGCCATTCCTGTGACACTAGTTGTAGATTCCAGATGCTTCACTTCATGTTTACTGTATCCAGCTGACCTTCTTATTGACGAAGAAGCACAGAAATTGCCTCGGAATTAAATACAAAAGGCAAAATGCCGACTTATTAACAAGAAGACTGACTCTTCTTACTGTCTATGATTTGAACCATTCCTGTGACACTAGTTACAGGTTCCCTTGCTTCACTTCAGTTTTACTGTATCCCTCTGACCTTCTTATTGACGATGAAACACAGAAATTGCATCGGAATTTAATACAAATGCCACAATGCCGACCCAAGTACAAGAAGACTGGCTCTTCTTACTGTCTATGTTTGAACCATTTCTGTGACACTAGTTATAGATTTCCGCTGCATCCCTTCAGGATTACTATATCCCTCTGACCTTCTTATTGACGAAGAAACACAGATATTTGCATCGGAATTAAATACAAAAGGCACAATGCCGACTTAAGTACAAGAAGACTGACCCATCCCACTGTCTTTGTTTGAACCATTCCTGTGACACTAGTTATAGATTCCGATGCTTCACTTCAGGTTCACTGTATCCCTCTGACCTTCGTATTGACGATGAAACACAGAAATTGCATCGGAATTAAATACAAAAGGCACAATGCCGACATAAGTACAAGAAGACTGACTCTTCCTAATGTCTATGTTTTGAAACAATCCTGTGACACTAGTTTTAGATTCCGATGCTTCACTTCAGGTTTACTGTATCCAGGTGACCTTCTTATTGACGATGAAACACGTAAATTGCATCGGAATTAAATACAAAATGCACAATGCCGACTTAAGTACAAAAAGAATGGGTCTTCTTACTGTCTATGTTTTGAACCATTCCTGTGACACTAGTTATAGATTCCGATGCTTCACTTCAGGTTTTCTGTATCCCTCTGACCTTATTGACAATGAAACACAGAACTTGCATCCTAATTAAATACAAAAGGCACAATGCCGACTCAAATCCAAGAAGACTGGCTCTTCTTACTGTCTATGTTTTGAACCATTTCTGTGACACTACTTATAGATTCCGAGTGCTTCACTTCAGTTTTACTGTATAACTCTGACCTTCTTAATGACGAAGAAACACAGATATTGCATCGGAATTAAATACAATAGGCACAATGCCGACTTCAGTATAAGAAGACTGACCCTTCTTACTGTCTATGTTTTGAACCATTTCTGTGACACTAGTTATAGATTCCGATGCATCCCTTCAGGATTACTATATCCCTCTGACCTTCTTATTGACGAAGAAACACAGATATTGCATCGGAATTAAATAGAAAAGGCACAATGCCGACTTAAGTACAAGAAGACTGACCCATCCCACTGTCTTTGTTTTGAACCATTCCTGTGACACTAGTTATAGATTCCGATGCTTCACTCCAGGTTCACTGTATCCCTCTGACCTTCGTATTGACGATGAAACACAGAAATTGCATCGGAATTAAATACAAATGGCAAAATACCGACTTAAGTACAAGAAGACTGACTGTTCTTACTGTCAATGCTTTGAACCATTCCTGTGACACTAGTTATAGATTCCGATGGTTTACTTCTGGTTTACTATATCCCTCTTACCTTCTTATTGACGATCAAACACAGAAAATTCATCGGAATTAAATACAAAAGGCACAATGCCGACTCAAGTACAAGACGACTGGCCTCTTCTTACTGTCTATGTTTTGAGCCATTCCTGTGACACTAGTTATAGATTCCGATGCTTCACTTCAGGTTTACTGTATCCAGCTGACTTCTTATTGACGATGAAGCACAGAAATTGCATCGGAATTAAATACAAAAGGCAAAATGCCGACTTAAGTACAAGAAGACTGACTCTTCTTACTGTCTATGATTTGAACCATTCCTGTGACACTAGTTACAGATTCCCATGCTTCACTTCAGTTTTACTGTATCCCTCTGACCTTCTTATTGACGATGAAACACAGAAATTGCATCGGAATTAAATACAAAAGGCACAATGCCGACTTAAGTAGAAGAAGACTGACTCTTCCTACTGTCTATGATTTGAACCATTCCTGTGACACTCGTTATAGATGCCGATGCTTCACTTCAGGTTTTCTGTATCCCTCTGACCTCTTTATCGACGATGAAACACATAAATTGCAATCTGAATTAAATACAAAAGGCACAATGCCGACTCAAGTACAAGATGACTGGCTCTTCTTACTGTCTATGATTTAAACCATTTCTGTGACACTAGTTATAGATTCCGATGCTTCACTTCAGGTTTACTGTATCCCTCTGATCTTCTTATTGACGTAGAAACACAGATATTGCATCGGAATTAAATACAAAAGGCACAATGACGATATAAGTACAAGAAGACTGACCCATCCCACTGTCTTTGTTTTGAACCATTCCTGTGACACTAGTTATAGATTCCGATGCTTCACTTCAGGTTCACTGTATCCCTCTGACCTTCGTATTGACGATGAAACACAAAATTTGCATCGGAATTAAATACAAATGGCTAAATGCCGACTTAAGTACAAAAAGAGTGACTCTTCTTACTGTCTATGATTTGAACCATTCCTGTGACACTAGTTATAGATTCCGATGCTTCACTTCAGGTTTACTGTATCCCTGTGAGCTTCTTATTGACGATGAAACACAGAAATTGCATCGGAATTATATACAAAAGGCACAATGCCGACATAAGTACAAGAAGACTGACTCTTCCTAATGTCTATGTTTTGAACCAATCCTGTGACACTAGTTTTAGATTCCGATGCTTCACTTCAGGTTTTCTGTATCCCTCTGACCTCTTTATCGACAATGAAACACATAAATTGCATCTGAATTAAATACAAAAGGCACAATGCCGTCTCAAGTACAAGAACACTGGCTCTTCTTACTGTCTATGATTTAAACCATTTCTGTGACACTAATTATAGATTTCGATGCTTCACTTCAGGTTTACTGTATCCCTCTGGCCTTCTTATTGACGTAGAAACACAGATATTGCATCGGAATTAAATACAAAAGGCACAATGACGACTTAAGTACAAGAAGACTGACCCATCCCACTGTCTTTGTTTTGAACCATTCCTGTGACACTACTTATAGATTCCGATGCTTCACTTCAGGTTCACTGTATCCCTCTTACCTTCGTATTGACGATGAAACACAGAAATTGCATCGGAATTAAATACAAATGGCAAAATGCCGACTTAAGTACAAAAAGAGTGACTCTTCATACTGTCTATGATTTGAACCATTCCTGTGACACTAGTTATAGATTCCGATGCTTCACTTCAGGTATACTGTATCCCTGAGCTTCTTATTGACGATGAAACACAGAAATTGCATCGGAATTAAATACAAAAGGCACAATGCCGACTTAAGTACAAGATAACTGACTCTTCCTACTGACTACGTTTTGAACCATTCCTGTGACACTAGTTATAGTTTCCGATGCTTCACTTCAGGTTTACTGTATCCAGCTGACCTTCTTATTGACGATGAAGCACAGAAATTGCATCGGTTTTAAATACAAAAGGCAAAATGCAGACTTAAGTACAAGAAGACTGACTCTAATTACTGTCTATGATTTGAACCATTCCTGTGACACTAGTTATATGTTCCCATGCTTCACTTCAGTTTTACTGTATCCCTCTGACCTTCTTATTGACGATGAAACACAGAAATTGCATCGGAATTAAATACAAAAGGCACAATGCCCACATAAGTACAAGTAGACTGACTCTTCCTAATGTCTATGTTTTGAAACAATCCTGTGACACTAGTTTTAGATTCCGATGCTTCACTTCAGGTTTGCTGTATCCAGGTGACCTTCTTATTGACGATGAAACACGTAAATTGCATCGGAATTAAATACAAAATGCACAATGCCGACTTAAGTACAAAAAGAATGGGTCTTCTTACTGTCTATGTTTTGAACCATTCCTGTGACACTAGTTATAGATTCCGATGCTTCACTTCAGGTTTACTGTATCCCTCTGATCTTCTTATTGACAATGAAACACAGAACTTGCATCCTAATTAAATACAAAAGGCACAATGCTGACTCAATTACAAGAAGACTGGCTCTTCTTACTGTCTATGTTTTGAACCATTTCTGTGACACTAGTTATAGATTCCGATGCTTCACTTCAGTTTTACTGTATAACTCTGACCTTCTTAATGACGAAGAAACACAGATATTGCATCGGAATTAAATACAATAGGCACAATGCCGACTTCAGTATTAGAAGACTGACCCTTCTTACTGTCTATGTTTTCAACCATTCCTGTGACACTAGTTATAGATTCCGATGCTTCACTTCAGGTTTATTGTATCCCACTGACCTTCTTATTGACGATGAAACACAGAAATTGCTTTGGAATTTAACACAAATGGCACAATGCCGACTCAAGTACAAGAAGACTGGCTCTTCTTACTGTCTATGTTTTGAACCATTTCTGTGACACTAGTTATAGATTCCGATGCATCCCTTCAGGATTACTATATCCCTCTGACCTTCTTATTGACGAAGAAAGACAGATATTGCATCGGAATTAAATACAAAAGGCACAATGCCGACTTAAGTACAAGAAGACTGACCCATCCCACTGTCTTTGTTTTGAACCATTCCTGTGGCACTAGTTATAGATTCCGATGCTTCACTTCAGGTTCACTGTATCCCTCTGACTTTCGTATTGACGATGAAACACAGAAATTGCATCGGAATTAAATGCAAATGGCAAAATACCGACTTAGGTACAAGAAGACTGACTCTTCTTACTGTCAATGCTTTGAACCATTCCTGTGACACTAGTTATAGATTCCGATGGTTTACTTCTGGTTTACTATATCCCTCTGACCTTCTTATTGACGATGAAACACAGAAATTGCAGCGGAATTAAATACAAAAGGCACAATGCCGACTTAAGTAGAAGAAGACTGACTCTTCCTACTGTCTATGATTTGAACCATTCCTGTGACCCCCTTTTATAGATGCCGATGCTTCACTTCAGGTTTTCTGTATCCCTCTGACCTCTTTATCGACGATGAAACACATAAATTGCATCTGAATTAAATACAAAAGGCACAATGCCGACTCAAGTACGTGAAGACTGGCTCTTCTTACTGTCTATGATTTAAACCATTTCTGTGACACTAGTTATAGATTCCGATGCTTCACTTCAGGTTTACTGTATCCCTCTGATCTTCTTATTGACGTAGAAACACAGATATTGCATCGGAATTAAATACAAAAGGCACAATAACGACTTAAGTACAAGAAGACTGACCCATCCCACTGTCTTTGTTTTGAACCATTCCTGTGACACTAGTTATAGATTCCGATGCTTCACTTCAGGTTCACTGTATCCCTCTGACCTTCGTAATGACGATGAAACACAGAAATTGCATCGGAATTAAATACAAATGGCAAAATGCCGACTTAAGTACAAAAAGAGTGACTCTTCTTACTGTCTATGATTTGAACCATTCCTGTGACACTAGTTATAGATTCCGATGCTTCACTTCAGGTTTACTGTATCCCTGTGAGCTTCTTATGGACGATGAAACACAGAAATTGCATCGGAATTATATACAAAAGGCACAATGCCGACTTAAGTACAAGAAGACTGACTCTTCCTAATGTCTATGTTTTGAACCAATCCTGTGACACTAGTTTTAGATTCCGATGCTTCACTTCAGGTTTTCTGTATCCCTCTGACCTCTTTATCGACGATGAAACACATAAATTGCATCTGAATTAAATACAAAAGGCACAATGCCGACTCAAGTACAAGAAGACTGGCTCTTCTTACTGTCTATGATTTAAACCATTTCTGTGACACTAGTTATAGATTTCGATGCTTCACTTCAGGTTTACTGTATCCCTCTGACCTTCTTATTGACGTAGAAACACAGATATTGCATCGGAATTAAATACAAAAGGCACAATGACGACTTAAGTACAAGAAGACTGACCCATCCCACTGTCTTTGTTTTGAACCATTCCTGTGACACTAGTTATAGATTCCGATGCTTCACTTCAGGTTCACTGTATCCCTCTTACCTTCGTATTGACGATGAAACACAGAAATTGCATCGGAATTAAATACAAATGGCAAAATGCTGACTTAAGTACAAAAAGAGTGACTCTTCATACTGTCTATGATTTGAACCATTCCTGTGACACTAGTCATAGATTCCGATGCTTCACTTCAGGTTTACTGTATCCCTGTGAGCTTCT
This sequence comes from Schistocerca piceifrons, assembly GCF_021461385.2. Lineage (NCBI taxonomy): Eukaryota > Metazoa > Arthropoda > Insecta > Orthoptera > Acrididae > Schistocerca > Schistocerca piceifrons. The sequence continues at coordinate 6,469 of NW_025728070.1, forward strand.
TATTGACGATGAAACACAGAAATTGCATCGGAATTATATACAAAAGGCACAATGCCGACTTAAGTACAAGGAGACTGACTCTTCTTACTGTCAATGTTTTGAACCATTCCTGTGACACTAGTTATAGATTCCGATGGTTTACTTCAGGTTTACTATATCCCTCTGACCTTCTTATTGACGATCAAACACAGAAAATTCATCGGAATTAAATACTAGAGGCACAATGCCGACTCAAGTACAAGACGACTGGCTCTTCTTACTGTCTATGTTTAGAGCCATTCCTGTGACACTAGTTATAGATTCCGATGCTTCACTTCAGGTTTACTGTATCCAGCTGACCTTCTTATTGACGATGAAGCACAGAAATTGCATCGGAATTAAATACAAAAGGCAAAATGCCGACTTATTTACAAGAAGACTGACTCTTCTTACTGTCTATGATTTGAACCATTCCTGTGACACTAGTTACAGGTTCCCTTGCTTCACTTCAGTTTTACTGTATCCCTCTGACCTTCTTATTGACGATGAAACCACAGAAACTGCATCGGAATTAAATACAAAAGGCACAATGCCGACTTAAGTAGAAGAAGACTGACTCTTCCTACTGTCTATGATTTGAACCATTCCTGTGACACTCGTTATAGATTCCGATGCTTCACTTCAGGTTTACTGTATCCCTTTCAACTTCCTATTGACGATGAAACACAGAAATTGCATTTTAATTAAATACAAAAGGCACAATGCCGACTTAAGTACAAGATAACTGACTCTTCCTAGTGACTACGTTTTGAACCATTCCTGTAACACTAGTTATAGATTCCGATGCTTCACTTCAGGTTTACTGTATCCAGCTGACCTTCTTATTGACGATGAAGCACAGAAATTGCATCGGAATTAAATACAAAAGGCAAAATGCAGACTTAAGTACAAGAAGACTTACTCTTCATACTGTCTATGGTTTGAACCATTCCTGTGACAGTAGTTATAGGTTCCCATGCTTCACTTCTGTTTTACTGTATACCTCTGACCTTCTTATTGACGATGAAACACAGAAATTGCATCGGAATTAAATACGAAAGGCACAATGCCGACATAAGTACAAGAAGACTGACTCTTCCTAATGTCTATGTTTTGAACCAATCCTGTGACACTAGTTTTAGATTCCGATGCTTCACTTCAGGTTTTCTGTATCCCTCTGTCCTCTTTATGGACGATGAAACACAGAAATTGCATCTTAATTAAATACAAAAGGCCAATGCCGACTTAAGTACAAGAAGACTGACTCTTCTTATTGTCAATGTTTTCTACCCTTCCGGTGACATTAGTTATAGATTCCGATGATTCACTTCAGGTAACTGTATCCAGCTGACCTTCTTAATGACGACGAAACACAGAAATTGCATCGTAATTATATAGAAAAGGCACAATGCCGACTTAAGTACAAGAAGACTGACCCTTCTTACTGTCTATGTTTTGAACCATTCCTGTGACACTAGTTATAGATTCAGATGCTTCACTTCAGGTTTACTGTATCCCTCTGACCTTCTTATTGACGATGAAACACAGAAATTGCATCGGAATTTAATACAAAAGGCACAATGCCGACTCAAGTACAAGAAGACTGGCTCTTCTTACTGTCTATGTTTTGAACCATTTCTGTGACACTAGTTATAGATTCCGATGCATCCCTTCAGGATTACTATATCCCTCTGACCTTCTTATTGACGAAGAAACACAGATATTGCATCGGAATTAAATACAAAAGGCACAATGCCGACTTAAGTACAAGAACACTGACCCTTCTTACTGTCTAAGTTTTGAACCATTCCTGTGACACTAGTTATAGATACCGATGCTTCACTTCAGGTTTACTGTATCCCTCTGACCTTCGTATTGACGATTAAACACAGAAATTGCATCGGAATTGAATGCAAAAGGCACAATGCCATCTTAAGTACAAAAAGACTGACTCTTCTTACTGTCTATGTTTCGAACCTTTCCTGTGACACTAGTTATAGATTCCGATGCTTGACTTTAGGTTTATTGATTCCCTCTGACCTTCTTATAGACAAAGAAAAACATAAATTGCATCGGAATTAAATAAAAAAGGCACAATGCCGACTCAAGTACAAGAAGACTGGCACTTCTTACCGTCTATGGTTTAAAGCATTTCTGTGACACTAGTTATAGATTCCGATGCTTCACTTCAGGTTTACTGTATCCCTGTGAGCTTCTTATTGACGATGAAACACAGAAATTGCATCGGAATTATATAAAAAAGGCACAATCCCGACTTAAGTACAAGAAGACTGACTCTTCTTACTGTCTATGTTTTGAGCCATTCCTGTGACACTAGTTATAGATTCCGATGCTTCACTTCAGGTTTACTGTATCCAGTTGACCTTCTTATTGACGATGAAGCACAGAAATTGCATCGGAATTAAATACAAAAGGCAAAATGCCGACATAAGTACAAGAAGACTGACTCTTCTTACTGTCTATGATTTGAACCATTCCTGTGACACTAGTTACAGGTTCCCATGTTCACTTCAGTTTTACTGTATCCCTCTGACCTTCTTATTGACGATGAAACACAGAAATTGCATCGGAATTAAATACAAAAGGCACAATGCCGACTTAAGTAGAAGAAGACTGACTCTTCCTACTGTCTATGATTTGAACCATTCCTGTGACACTAGTTATAGATTCCGATGCTTCACTTCAGGTTTACTGTATCCCTGTGAGCTTCTTATTGACGATGAAACACAGAAATTGCATCGGAATTATATACAAAAGGCACAATGCCGACTTAAGTACAAGGAGACTGACTCTTCTTACTGTCAATGTTTTGAACCATTCCTGTGACACTAGTTATAGATTCCGATGGTTTACTTCAGGTTTACTATATCCCTCTGACCTTCTTATTGACGATCAAACACAGAAAATTCATCGGAATTAAATACTAGAGGCACAATGCCGACTCAAGTACAAGACGACTGGCTCTTCTTACTGTCTATGTTTAGAGCCATTCCTGTGACACTAGTTATAGATTCCGATGCTTCACTTCAGGTTTACTGTATCCAGCTGACCTTCTTATTGACGATGAAGCACAGAAATTGCATCGGAATTAAATACAAAAGGCAAAATGCCGACTTATTTACAAGAAGACTGACTCTTCTTACTGTCTATGATTTGAACCATTCCTGTGACACTAGTTACAGGTTCCCTTGCTTCACTTCAGTTTTACTGTATCCCTCTGACCTTCTTATTGACGATGAAACCACAGAAATTGCATCGGAATTAAATACAAAAGGCACAATGCCGACTTAAGTAGAAGAAGACTGACTCTTCCTACTGTCTATGATTTGAACCATTCCTGTGACACTCGTTATAGATTCCGATGCTTCACTTCAGGTTTACTGTATCCCTTTCAACTTCCTATTGACGATGAAACACAGAAATTGCATTTTAATTAAATACAAAAGGCACAATGCCGACTTAAGTACAAGATAACTGACTCTTCCTACTGACTACGTTTTGAACCATTCCTGTGACACTAGTTATAGATTCCGATGCTTCACTTCAGGTTTACTGTATCCAGCTGACCTTCTTATTGACGATGAAGCACAGAAATTGCATCGGAATTAAATACAAAAGGCAAAATGCAGACTTAAGTAAAGGAAGACTTACTCTTCATACTGTCTATGGTTTGAACCATTCCTGTGACAGTAGTTATAGGTTCCCATGCTTCACTTCTGTTTTACTGTATCCCTCTGACCTTCTTATTGACGATGAAACACAGAAATTGCATCGGAATTAAATACGAAAGGCACAATGCCGACATAAGTACAAGAAGACTGACTCTTCCTAATGTCTATGTTTTGAACCAATCCTGTGACACTAGTTTTAGATTCCGATGCTTCACTTCAGGTTTTCTGTATCCCTCTGTCCTCTTTATGGACGATGAAACACAGAAATTGCATGTTAATTAAATACAAAAGGCCAATGCCGACTTAAGTACAAGAAGACTGACTCTTCTTATTGTCAATGTTTTCTACCATTCCGGTGACATTAGTTATCGATTCCGATGATTCACTTCAGGTAACTGTATCCAGCTGACCTTCTTATTGACGACGAAACACAGAAATTGCATCGTAATTATATAGAAAAGGCACAATGCCGACTTAAGTACAAGAAGACTGACCCTTCTTACTGTCTATGTTTTGAACCATTCCTGTGACACTAGTTATAGATTCAGATGCTTCACTTCAGGTTTACTGTATCCCTCTGACCTTCTTATTGACGATGAAACACAGAAATTGCATCGGAATTTAATACAAAAGGCACAATGCCGACTCAAGTACAAGAAGACTGGCTCTTCTTACTGTCTATGTTTTGAACCATTTCTGTGACACTAGTTATAGATTCCGATGCATCCCTTCAGGATTACTATATCCCTCTCACCTTCTTATTGACGAAGAAACACAGATATTGCATCGGAATTAAATACAAAAGGCACAATGCCGACTTAAGTACAAGAACACTGACCCTTCTTACTGTCTAAGTTTTGAACCATTCCTGTGACACTAGTTATAGATACCGATGCTTCACTTCAGATTTACTGTATCCCTCTGACCTTCGTATTGACGATTAAACACAGAAATTGCATCGGAATTGAATGCAAAAGGCACAATGCCATCTTAAGTACAAAAAGACTGACTCTTCTTACTGTCTATGTTTCGAACCTTTCCTGTGACACTAGTTATAGATTCCGATGCTTGACTTTAGGTTTATTGATTCCCTCTGACCTTCTTATAGACAAAGAAAAACATAAATTGCATCGGAATTAAATACAAAAGGCACAATGCCGACTCAAGTACAAGAAGACTGGCACTTCTTACCGTCTATGGTTTAAAGCATTTCTGTGACACTAGTTATAGATTCCGATGCTTCACTTCAGGTTTACTGTATCCCTGTGAGCTTCTTATTGACGATGAAACACAGAAATTGCATCGGAATTATATAAAAAAGGCACAATCCCGACTTAAGTACAAGAAGACTGACTCTTCTTACTGTCTATGTTTTGAGCCATTCCTGTGACACTAGTTATAGATTCCGATGCTTCACTTCAGGTTTACTGTATCCAGTTGACCTTCTTATTGACGATGAAGCACAGAAATTGCATCGGAATTAAATACAAAAGGCAAAATGCCGACATAAGTACAAGAAGACTGACTCTTCTTACTGTCTATGATTTGAACCATTCCTGTGACACTAGTTACAGGTTCCCATGCTTCACTTCAGTTTTACTGTATCCCTCTGACCTTCTTATTGACGATGAAACACAGAAATTGCATCGGAATTAAATACAAAAGGCACAATGCCGACTTAAGTAGAAGAAGACTGACTCTTCCTACTGTCTATGATTTGAACCATTCCTGTGACACTAGTTATAGATTCCGATGCTTCACTTCAGGTTTACTGTATCCCTCTGACCTTCTTATTGACGATGAAACACAGAAATTGCATCGGAATTTAATAGAAAAGGCACAATGCCGACTCAAGTACAAGAAGACTGGCTCTTCTTACTGTCTATGTTTTGTACCATTTCTGTGACACTAGTTATAGATTCCGATGCATCCCTTCAGGATTACTATATCCCTCTGACCTTCTTATTGACGAAGAAACACAGAATTGCATCGGAATTAAACACAAAAGGCACAATGCCATCTTAAGTACAAAAAGACTGACTCTTCTTACTGTCTATGTTTCGAACCTTTCCTGTGACACTAGTTATAGTTTCCGATGCTTGACGTTAGGTTTACTGATTCCCTCTGACCTTCTTATAGACAAAGAAACTCATAAATTGCATCGGAATTAAATACAAAAGGCACAATGCCGACTCAAGTACAAGAAGACTGGCTCTTCTTACTATCTATGATTTAAACCACTTCTGTGACACTAGTTATAGATTCTGATGCTTCACTTCAGGTGTACTGTATCCCTCTGACCTTCTTATTGACGTAGAAACACAGATATTGCATCGGAATTAAATACAAAAGGCACAATGCCGACTTAAGTACAAGAAGACTGACCCATCCCACTGTCTTTGTTTTGAACCATTCCTGTGACACTAGTTATAGATTCCGATGCTTCACTTCAGTTTCATTGTATCCCTCTGACCTTCGTATTGACGATGAAACACAGAAATTGCATCGGAATTAAATACAAATGGCAAAATGAAGACTTAAGTACAAAAAGAGTGACTCTTCTTACTGTCTATGATTTGAACCTTTCCTGTGACACTAGTTATAGATACCGATGCTTCACTTCAGGTTTACTGTATCCCTGTGAGCTTCTTATTGACGATGAAACACAGAAATTGCATTGGAATTATATACAAAAGGCACAATGCCGACTTAAGTACAAGAAGACTGACTCTTCTTACTGTCAATGTTTTGAACCATTCCTGTGACACTAGTTATAGATTCCGATGGTTTACTTCAAGTTTACTATATCCCTCTGACCTTCTTATTGACGATCAAACACAGAAAATTCATCGGAATTAAATACAAAAGGCACAATGCCGACTCAAGTACAAGACGACTGGCTCTTGTTACTGTCTATGTTTTGAGCCATTCCTGTGACACTAGTTATAGATTCCGATGCTTCACTTCAGGTTTACTGTATCCAGCTGACCTTCGTATTGACGATGAAGCAAAGAAATTGCATCGGAATTAAATACAAAAGGTAAATGCCGACTTAAGTACAAGAAGACTGACTCTTCTTACTGTCTATGATTTGAACCATTCCTGTGACACTAGTTACAGGTTCCCATTCTTCACTTCAGTATTACTGTATCCCTCTGACCTTCTAATTGACGATGAAACACAGAAATTGCATCGGAATTAAATACAAAAGGCACAATGCCGACTTAAGTAGAAGAAGACTGACTCTTCCTACTGTCTATGATTTGAACCATTCCTGTGACACTCGTTATAGATTCCGATGCTTCACTTCAGGTTTACTGTATCCCTTTCAACTTCCTATTGACGATGAAACACAGAAATTGCATTTTAATTAAATACAAAAGGCACAATGCCGACTTAAGTACAAGATAACTGACTCTTCCTACTGACTACGTTTTGAACCATTCCTGTGACACTAGTTATAGATTCCGATGCTTCACTTCAGGTTTACTGTATCCAGCTGACCTTCTTATTGACGATGAAGCACAGAAATTGCATCGGAATTAAATACAAAAGGCAAAATGCAGACTTAAGTACAAGAAGACTTACTCTTCATACTGTCTATGGTTTGAACCATTCCTGTGACAGTAGTTATAGGTTCCCATGCTTCACTTCTGTTTTACTGTATCCCTCTGACCTTTTTATTGACGATGAAACACAGAAATTGCATCGGAATTAAATACGAAAGGCACAATGCCGACATAAGTACAAGAAGACTGACTCTTCCTAATGTCTATGTTTTGAACCAATCCTGTGACACTAGTTTTAGATTCCGATGCTTCACTTCAGGTTTTCTGTATCCCTCTGTCCTCTTTATGGACGATGAAACACAGAAATTGCATCTTAATTAAATACAAAAGGCACAATGCCGACTTAAGTACAAGAAGACTGACTCTTCTTATTGTCAATGTTTTCTACCATTCCGGTGACATTAGTTATAGATTCCGATGATTCACTTCAGGTAACTGTATCCAGCTGACCTTCTTATTGACGACGAAACACAGAAATTGCATCGTAATTATATAGAAAAGGCACAATGCCGACTTAAGTACAAGAAGACTGACCCTTCTTACTGTCTATGTTTTGAACCATTCCTGTGACACTAGTTATAGATTCAGATGCTTCACTTCTGGTTTACTGTATCCCTCTGACCTTCTTATTGACGATGAAACACAGAAATTGCATCGGAATTTAATACAAAAGGCACAATGCCGACTCAAGTACAAGAAGACTGGCTCTTCTTACTGTCTATGTTTTGAACCATTTCTGTGACACTAGTTCAGATTCCGATGCATCCCTTCAGGATTACTATATCCCTCTGACCTTCTTATTGACGAAGAAACACAGATATTGCATCGGAATTAAATACAAAAGGCACAATGCCGACTTAAGTACAAGAAGACTGACCCTTCTTACTGTCTAAGTTTTGAACCATTCCTGTGACACTAGTTATAGATACCGATGCTTCACTTCACGTTTACTGTATCCCTCTGACCTTCGTATTGACGATTAAACACAGAAATTGCATCGGAATTAAATGCAAAAGGCACAATGCCATCTTAAGTACAAAAAGACTGACTCTTCTTACTGTCTATGTTTCGAACATTTCCTGTGACACTAGTTATAGATTCCGATGCTTGACTTTAGGTTTATTGATTCCCTCTGACCTTCTTATAGACAAAGAAAAACATAAATTGCATCGGAATTAAATACAAAAGGCACAATGCCGACTTAAGTACAAGAAGACTGACCCATCCCACTGTCTTTGTTTTGAACCATTCCTGTGACACTAGTTATAGATTCCGATGCTTCACTTCAGGTTTACTGTATCCAGTTGACCTTCTTATTGACGATGAAGCACAGAAATTGCATCGGAATTAAATACAAAAGGCAAAATGCCGACATAAGTACAAGAAGACTGACTCTTCTTACTGTCTATGATTTGAACCATTCCTGTGACACTAGTTACAGGTTCCCATGCTTCACTTCAGTTTTACTGTATCCCTCTGACCTTCTTATTGACGATGAAACACAGAAATTGCATTGGAATTATATACAAAAGGCACAATGCCGACTTAAGTGCAAGAAGACTGACTCTTCTTACTGTCAATGTTTTGAACCATTCCTGTGACACTAGTTATAGATTCCGATGGTTTACTTCAGGTTTACTATATCCCTCTGACCATCTTATTGACGATCAAACACAGAAAATTCATCGGAATTAAATACAAAAGGCACAATGCCGACTCAAGTACAAGACGACTGGCTCTTCTTACTGTCTATGTTTTGAGCCATTCCTGTGACACTAGTTATAGATTCCAATGCTTCACTTCAGGTTTACTGTATCCAGCTGACCTTCGTATTGACGATGAAGCACAGAAATTGCATCGGAATTAAATACAAAAGGCAAAATGCCGACTTAAGTACAAGAAGACTGACTCTTCTTACTGTCTATGATTTGAACCATTCCTGTGACACTAGTTACAGGTTCCCATTCTTCACTTCAGTATTACTGTATCCCTCTGACCTTCTAATTGACGATGAAACACAGAAATTGCATCGGAATTAAATACAAAAGGCACAATGCCGACTTAAGTAGATGAAGACTGACTCTTCCTACTGTCTATGATTTGAACCATTCCTGTGACACTAGTTATAGATTCCATTGCTTCACTTCAGGTTTACTGTATCCCTTTCACCTTCCTATTGACGATGAAACACAGAAATTGCATCTTAATTAAATACAAAAGGCACAATGCCGACTTAAGTACAAGAAGACTGACCCTTCTTACTGTCTAAGTTTTGAACCATTCCTGTGACACTAGTTATAGATACCGATGCTTCACTTCAGGTTTACTGTATCCCTCTGACCTTCGTATTGACGATTAAACACAGAAATTGCATCGGAATTAAATGCAAAAGGAACAATGCCATCTTAAGTACAAAAAGACTGACTCTTCTTACTGTCTATGTTTCGAACCTTTCCTGTGACACTAGTTATAGATTCCGATGCTTGACTTTAGGTTCATTGATTCCCTCTGACCTTCTTATAGACAAAGAAAAACATAAATTGCATCGGAATTAAATACAAAAGGCACAATGCCGACTCAAGTACAAGAAGACTGGCTCTTCTTACTGTCTATGGTTTAAACCATTTCTGTGACACTAGTTATATTTTCCGATGCTTCACTTCAGGTTTACTGTATCCCTGTGAGCTTCTTATTGACGATGAAACACAGAAATTGCATCGGAATTATATAAAAAAGGCACAATCCCGACTTAAGTACAAGAAGACTGACTCTTCTTACTGTCTATGTTTTGAGCCATTCCTGTGACACTAGTTATAGATTCCGATGCTTCACTTCAGGTTTACTGTATCCAGTTGACCTTCTTATTGACGATGAAGCACAGAAATTGCATCGGAATTAAATACAAAAGGCAAAATGCCGACATAAGTACAAGAAGACTGACTCTTCTTACTGTCTATGTTTTGAGCCATTCCTGTGACACTAGTTATAGATTCCGATGCTTCACTTCAGGTTTACTGTATCCAGTTGACCTTCTTATTGACGATGAAGCACAGAAATTGCATCGGAATTAAATACAAAAGGCAAAATGCCGACTTAAGTACAAGAAGACTGACTCTTCTTACTGTCTATGATTTGAACCATTCCTGTGACACTAGTTATAGATTCCGATGCTTCACTTCAGGTTTACTGTATCCCTCTGACCTTCTTATTGACGATGAAACACAGAAATTGCATCGGAATTTAATAGAAAAGGCACAATGCCGACTCAAGTACAAGAAGACTGGCTCTTCTTACTGTCTATGTTTTGTACCATTTCTGTGACACTAGTTATAGATTCCGATGCATCCCTTCAGGATTACTATATCCCTCTGACCTTCTTATTGACGAAGAAACACAGAATTGCATCGGAATTAAACACAAAAGGCAAAATTCCATCTTAAGTACAAAAAGACTGACTCTTCTTACTGTCTATGTTTCGAACCTTTCCTGTGACACTAGTTATAGTTTCCGATGCTTGACGTTAGGTTTACTGATTCCCTCTGACCTTCTTATAGACAAAGAAACTCATAAATTGCATCGGAATTAAATACAAAAGGCACAATGCTGACTCAAGTACAAGAAGACTGGCTCTTCTTACTATCTATGATTTAAACCACTTCTGTGACACTAGTTATAGATTCTGATGCTTCACTTCAGGTGTACTGTATCCAGTTGACCTTCTTATTGACGATGAAGCACAGAAATTGCATCGGAATTAAATACAAAAGGCAAAATGCAGACTTAAGTACAAGAAGACTGACTCTTCTTATTGTCAATGTTTTCTACCATTCCGGTGACATTAGTTATAGATTCCGATGATTCACTTCAGGTAACTGTATCCAGCTGACCTTCTTATTGACGACGAAACACAGAAATTGCATCGTAATTATATAGAAAAGGCACAATGCCGACTTAAGTACAAGAAGACTGACCCTTCTTACTGTCTATGTTTTGAACCATTCCTGTGACAGTAGTTATAGATTCAGATGCTTCACTTCAGGTTTACTGTATCCCTCTGACCTTCTTATTGACGATGAAACACAGAAATTGCATCGGAATTTAATACAAGAGGCACAATGCCGACTCAAGTACAAGAAGACTGGCTCTTCTTACTGTCTATGTTTTGAACCATTTCTGTGACACTAGTTCAGATTCCGATGCATCCCTTCAGGATTACTATATCCCTCTGACCTTCTTATTGACGAAGAAACACAGATATTGCATCGGAATTAAATACAAAAGGCACAATGCCGACTTAAGTACAAGAAGACTGACCCTTCTTACTGTCTAAGTTTTGAACCATTCCTGTGACACTAGTTATAGATACCGATGCTTCACTTCAGGTTTACTGTATCCCTCTGACCTTCGTATTGACGATTAAACACAGAAATTGCATCGGAATTAAATGCAAAAGGCACAATGCCATCTTAAGTACAAAAAGACTGACTCTTCTTACTGTCTATGTTTCGAACCTTTCCTGTGACACTAGTTATAGATTCCGATGCTTGACTTTAGGTTTATTGATTCCCTCTGACCTTCTTATAGACAAAGAAAAACATAAATTGCATCGGAATTAAATACAAAAGGCACAATGCCGACTCAAGTACAAGAAGACTGGCACTTCTTACCGTCTATGGTTTAAACCATTTCTGTGACACTAGTTATAGATTCCGATGCTTCACTTCAGGTTTACTGTATCCCTGTGAGCTTCTTATTGACGATGAAACACAGAAATTGCATCGGAATTATATAAAAAAGGCACAATCCCGACTTAAGTACAAGAAGACTGACTCTTCTTACTGTCTATGTTTTGAGCCATTCCTGTGACACTAGTTATAGATTCCGATGCTTCACTTCAGGTTTACTGTATCCAGTTGACCTTCTTATTGACGATGAAGCACAGAAATTGCATCGGAATTAAATACAAAAGGCAAAATGCCGACATAAGTACAAGAAGACTGACTCTTCTTACTGTCTATGATTTGAACCATTCCTGTGACACTAGTTACAGGTTCCCATGCTTCACTTCAGTTTTACTGTATCCCTCTGACCTTCTTATTGACGATGAAACACAGAAATTGCATCGGAATTTAATAGAAAAGGCACAATGCCGACTCAAGTACAAGAAGACTGGCTCTTCTTACTGTCTATGTTTTGTACCATTTCTGTGACACTAGTTATAGATTCCGATGCATCCCTTCAGGACTACTATATCCCTCTGACCTTCTTATTGACGAAGAAACACAGAATTGCATCGGAATTAAACACAAAAGGCACAATTCCATCTTAAGTACAAAAAGACTGACTCTTCTTACTGTCTATGTTTCGAACCTTTCCTGTGACACTAGTTATAGTTTCCGATGCTTGACGTTAGGTTTACTGATTTTCTCTGACCTTCTTATAGACAAAGAAACTCATAAATTGCATCGGAATTAAATACAAAAGGCACAATGCTGACTCAAGTACAAGAAGACTGGCTCTTCTTACTATCTATGATTTAAACCACTTCTGTGACACTAGTTATAGATTCTGATGCTTCACTTCAGGTGTACTGTATCCCTCTGACCTTCTTATTGACGTAGAAACACAGATATTGCATCGGAATTAAATACAAAAGGCACAATGCCGACTTAAGTACAAGAGGACTGACCCATCCCACTGTCTTTGTTTTGAACCATTCCTGTGACACTAGTTATAGATTCCGATGCTTCACTTCAGGTTTACTGTATCCAGTTGACCTTCTTATTGACGATGAAGCACAGAAATTGCATCGGAATTAAATACAAAAGGCAAAATGCCGACATAAGTACAAGAAGACTGACTCTTCTTGCTGTCTATGATTTGAACCATTCCTGTGACACTAGTTACAGGTTCCCATGCTTCACTTCAGTTTTACTGTATCCCTCTGACCTTCTTATTGACGAAGAAACACAGAAATTGCATTGGAATTATATACAAAAGGCACAATGCCGACTTAAGTACAAGAAGACTGACTCTTCTTACTGTCAATGTTTTGAACCATTCCTGTGACACTAGTTATAGATTCCGATGGTTTACTTCAGGTTTACTATATCCCTCTGACCTTCTTATTGACGATCAAACACAGAAAATTCATCGGAATTAAATACAAAAGGCACAATGCCGACTCAAGTACAAGACGACTGGCTCTTCTTACTGTCTATGTTTTGAGCCATTCCTGTGACACTAGTTATAGATTCCGATGCTTCACTTCAGGTTTACTGTATCCAGCTGACCTTCGTATGACGATGAAGCACAGAAATTTCATCGGAATTAAATACAAAAGGCAAAATGCCGACTTAAGTACAAGAAGACTGACTCTTCTTACTGTCTATGATTTGAACCATTCCTGTGACACTAGTTACAGGTTCCCATTCTTCACTTCAGTATTACTGTATCCCTCTGATCTTCTAATTGACGATGAAACACAGAAATTGCATCGGAATTAAATACAAAAGGCACAATGCCGACTTAAGTAGATGAAGACTGACTCTTCCTACTGTCTATGATTTGAACCATTCCTGTGACACTAGTTATAGATTCCATTGCTTCACTTCAGGTTTACTGTATCCCTTTCACCTTCCTATTGACGATGAAACACAGAAATTGCATCTTAATTAAATACAAAAGGCACAATGCCGACTTAAGTACAAGAAGACTGACCCTTCTTACTTTCTAAGTTTTGAACCATTCCTGTGACACTAGTTATAGATACCGATGCTTCACTTCAGGTTTACTGTATCCCTCTGACCTTCGTATTGACGATTAAACACAGAAATTGCATCGGAATTAAATGCAAAAGGAACAATGCCATCTTAAGTACAAAAAGACTGACTCTTCTTACTGTCTATGTTTCGAACCTTTCCTGTGACACTAGTTATAGATTCCGATGCTTGACTTTAGGTTTATTGATTCCCTCTGACCTTCTTATAGACAAAGAAAAACATAAATTGCATCGGAATTAAATACAAAAGGCACAATGCCGACTCAAGTACAAGAAGACTGGCTCTTCTTACTGTCTATGGTTTAAACCATTTCTGTGACACTAGTTATATTTTCCGATGCTTCACTTCAGGTTTACTGTATCCCTGTGAGCTTCTTATTGACGATGAAACACAGAAATTGCATCCGAATTATATAAAAAAGGCACAATCCCGACTTAAGTACAAGAAGACTGACTCTTCTTACTGTCTATGTTTTGAGCCATTCCTGTGACACTAGTTATAGATTCCGATGCTTCACTTCAGGTTTACTGTATCCAGTTGACCTTCTTATTGACGATGAAGCACAGAAATTGCATCGGAATTAAATACAAAAGGCAAAATGCCGACATAAGTACAAGAAGACTGACTCTTCTTACTGTCTATGTTTTGAGCCATTCCTGTGACACTAGTTATAGATCCCGATGCTTCACTTCAGGTTTACTGTATCCAGCTGACCTTCGTATTGACGATGAAGCACAGAAATTGCATCGGAATTAAATACAAAAGGCAAAATGCCGACATAAGTACAAGAAGACTGACTCTTCTTACTGTCTATGATTTGAACCATTCCTGTGACACTAGTTACAGGTTCCCATGCTTCACTTCAGTTTTACTGTATCCCTCTGACCTTCTTATTGACGATGAAACACAGAAATTGCATCGGAATTTAATACAAAAGGCACAATGCCGACTCAAGTACAAGAAGACTGGCTCTTCTTACTGTCTATATTTTGAACCATTTCTGTTACACTAGTTATAGATTCCGATGCATCCCTTCAGAATTACTATATCCCTCTGACCTTCTTATTGACGAAGAAACACAGAATTGCATCGGAATTAAACACAAAAGGCACAATGCCATCTTAAGTACAAAAAGACTGACTCTTCTTACTGTCTATGTTTCGAACCTTTCCTGTGACACTAGTTATAGATACCGATGCTTCACTTCAGGTTTACTGTATCCCTCTGACATTCGTATTGACGATTAAACACAGAAATTGCATCGGAATTAAATGCAGAAGGCACAATGCCATCTTAAGTACAAAAAGACTGACTCTTCTTACTGTCTATGTTTCGAACCTTTCCTGTGACACTAGTTATAGGTTCCGATGCTTGACTTTAGGTTTATTGATTCCCTCTGACCTTCTTATAGACAAAGAAAAACATAAATTGCATCGGAATTAAATACAAAAGGCACAATGCCGACTCAAGTACAAGAAGACTGGCTCTTCTTACTGTCTATGGTTTAAACCATTTCTGTGACACTAGTTATAGATTCCGATGCTTCACTTCAGGTTTACTGTATCCCTGTGAGCTTCTTATTGACGATGAAACACAGAAATTGCATCGGAATTATATAAAAAAGGCACAATCCCGACTTAAGTACAAGAAGACTGACTCTTCTTACTTTTTTATGTTTTGAGCCATTCCTGTGACACTAGTTATAGATTCCGATGCTTCACTTCAGGTTTACTGTATCCAGTTGACCTTCTTATTGACGATGAAGCACAGAAATTGCATCGGAATTAAATACAAAAGGCAAAATGCCGACATAAGTACAAGAAGACTGACTCTTCTTACTGTCTATGATTTGAACCATTCCTGTGACACTAGTTACAGGTTCCCATGCTTCACTTCAGTTTTACTGTATCCCTCTGACCTTCTTATTGACGATGAAACACAGAAATTGCATCGGAATTAAATACAAAAGGCACAATGCCGACTTAAGTAGAAGAAGACTGACTCTTCCTACTGTCTATGATTTGAACCATTCCTGTGACACTAGTTATAGATTCCGATGCTTCACTTCAGGTTTACTGTATCCCTCTGACCTTCTTATTGACGATGAAACACAGAAATTGCATCGGAATTTAATACAAAAGGCACAATGCCGACTCAAGTACAAGAAGACTGGCTCTTCTTACTGTCTATGTTTTGAACCATTTCTGTGACACTAGTTATAGATTCCGATGCATACCTTCAGGATTACTATATCCCTCTGACCTTCTTATTGAGGAAGAAACACAGAATTGCATCGGAATTAAACACAAAAGGCACAATGCCATCTTAAGTACAAAAAGATTGACTCTTCTTACTGTCTATGTTTCGAACCTTTCCTGTGACACTAGTTATAGTTTCCGATGCTTGACGTTAGGTTTACTGATTCCCTCTGACCTTCTTATAGACAAAGAAACACATAAATTGCATCGGAATTAAATACAAAAGGCACAATGCCGACTCAAGTACAAGAAGACTGGCTCTTCTCACTATCTATGATTTAAACCATTTCTGTGACACTAGTTATAGATTCTGATGCTTCACTTCAGGTGTACTGTATCCCTCTGACCTTCTTATTGACGTAGAAACACAGATATTGCATCGGAATTAAATACAAAAGGCACAATGCCGACTTAAGTACAAGAAGACTGACCCATCCCACTGTCTTTGTTTTGAACCATTCCTGTGACACTAGTTATAGATTCCGATGCTTCACTTCAGGTTCATTGTATCCCTCTGACCTTCGTATTGACGATGAAACACAGAAATTGCATCGGAATTAAATACAAATGGCAAAATGAAGACTTAAGTACAAAAAGAGTGACTCTTCTTACTGTCTATGATTTGAACCTTTCCTGTGACACTAGTTATAGATTCCGATGCTTCACTTCAGGTTTACTGTATCCCTGTGAGCTTCTTATTGACGATGAAACACAGAAATTGCATTGGAATTATATACAAAAGGCACAATGCCGACTTAAGTACAAGAAGACTGACTCTTCTTACTGTCAATGTTTTGAACCATTCCTGTGACACTAGTTATAGATTCCGATGGTTTACTTCAGGTTTACTATTTCCCTCTGACCTTCTTATTGACGATCAAACACAGAAAATTCATCGGAATTAAATACAAAAGGCACAATGCCGACTCAAGTACAAGACGACTGGCTCTTCTTACTGTCTATGTTTTGAGGCATTCCTGTGACACTAGTTATAGATTCCGATGCTTCACTTCAGGTTTACTGTATCCAGCTGACCTTCGTATTGACGATGAAGCACAGAAATTGCATCGGAATTAAATACAAAAGGCAAAATGCCGACTTAAGTACAAGAAGACTGACTCTTCTTACTGTCTATGATTTGAACCATTCCTGTGACACTAGTTACAGGTTCCCATTCTTCACTTCAGTATTACTGTATCCCTCTGACCTTCTAATTGACGATGAAACACAGAAATTGCATCGGAATTAAATACAAAAGGCACAATGCCGACTTAAGTAGATGAAGACTGACTCTTCCTACTGTCTATGATTTCAACCATTCCTGTGACACTAGTTATAGATTCCATTGCTTCACTTCAGGTTTACTGTTTCCCTTTCACCTTCCTATTGACGATGAAACACAGAAATTGCATCTTAATTAAATACAAAAGGCACAATGCCGACTTAAGTACAAGATAACTGACTCTTCCTACTGACTACGTTTTGAACCATTCCTGTGACACTAGTTATAGATTCCGATGCTTCACTTCAGGTTTACTGTATCCAACTGACCTTCTTATTGACGATGAAGCACAGAAATTGCATCCGAATTAAATACAAAAGTCAAAATGCCGACTTAAGTACAAGAAGACTGACTCTTCTTACTGTCTATGATTTGAACCATTCCTGTGACACTAGTTATAGGTTCCCATGCTTCACTTCAGTTTTACTGTATCCCTCTGACCTCTTTATCGACGATGAAACACATAAATTGCATCTTAATTAAATACAAAGGGCACAATGCCGAC
Source organism: Schistocerca piceifrons (assembly GCF_021461385.2). Lineage (NCBI taxonomy): Eukaryota > Metazoa > Arthropoda > Insecta > Orthoptera > Acrididae > Schistocerca > Schistocerca piceifrons. Next base: position 24,575 of record NW_025728070.1, read on the forward strand.
TTAAGTACAAGGAGACTGACTCTTCTTATTGTCAATGTTTTCTACCATTCCGGTGACATTAGTTATAGATTCCGATGATTCACTTCAGGTAACTGTATCCAGCTGACCTTCTTATTGACGATGAAACACAGAAATAGCATCTTAATTAAATACAAAAGGCACAATGCCGACTTCAGTACAAGAACACTAACTCATCTGACAGTCAATGGTTTGAACCATTCCTGTTACAATAGTTATAGATTCCGATGCTTCACTTCAGGTTTACTGTATCCCTGTGACCTTCTTATTGACAATGAAACACAGAAATTGCATCGGAATTATATACAAAAGGCACAATGCCGACTTAAGTACAAGAAGACTGGCTCTTCTTACTGTCTATGTTTTGAACCATTTCTGTGACACTAGTTATAGATTCCGATGCTTCACTTCAGTTTTACTGTATAACTCTGAAATTCTTAATGACGAAGAAACACAGATATTGCATCGGAATTAAATACAAAAGGTGCAATGCCGACTTCAGTACAAGAAGACTGACCCTTCTTACTGTCTATGTTTTGAACCATTCCTGTGACACTAGTTATAGTTTCCGATGCTTGACTTTAGGTTTACTGATTCCCTCTGACCTTCTTATAGTCAAAGAAACACATAAATTGCATCGGAATTAAATACAAAAGGCACAATGCCGACTCAAGTACAAGAAGACTGACTCTTCTTACTATCTATGATTTAAACCATTTCTGTGACACTAGTTATAGATTCTGATGCTTCACTTCAGGTGTACTGTATCCCTCTGACCTTCTTATTGACGTAGAAACACAGATATTGCATCGGAATTAAATACAAAAGGCACAATGCCGACTTAAGTACAAGAAGACTGACCCATCCCACTGTCTTTGTTTTGAACCATTCCTGTGACACTAGTTATAGATTCCGATGCTTCCATTCAGGTTCACTGTATCCCTCTGACCTTCGTATTGACGATGAAACACAGAAATTGCATCGGAATTAAATACAAATGGCAAAATGCCGACTTAAGTACAAAAAGAGTGACTCTTCTTACTGTCTATGATTAGAACCTTTCCTGTGACACTAGTTATAGATTCCGATGCTTCACTTCAGGTTTACTGTATCCCTGTGAGCTTCTTATTGACGATGAAACACAGAAATTGCATCGGAATTATATACAAAAGGCACAATGCCGACTTAAGTACAAGAAGACTGACTCTTCTTACTGTCAATGTTTTGAACCATTCCTGTGACACTAGTTATAGATTCCGATGGTTTACTTCAGGTTTACTATATCCCTCTGACCTTCTTATTGACGATCAAACACAGAAAATTCATCGGAATTAAATACAAAAGGCACAATGCCGACTCAAGTACAAGACGACTGGCTCTTCTTACTGTCTATGTTTTGAGCCATTCCTGTGACACTAGTTATAGATTCCGATGCTTCACTGCAGGTTTACTGTATCCAGCTTACCTTCTTATTGACGATGAAGCACAGAAATTGCATCGGAATTAAATACAAAAGCACAATGCCGAGTTAAGTACAAGAAGACTGACCCTTCTTACTATGTTTTGAACCATTCCTGTGACACTAGTTATAGATTCCGATGCTTCATTTCAGGTTTACTGTATCCCTCTGACATTCTTATTGACGATAAAACACAGAAATAGCATCTTAATTAAATACAAAAGGCACAATGCCGACTTCAGTACAAGAACACTAACTCATCTTACTGTCAATGGTTTGAACCATTCTTGTTACACTAGTTATAGATTCCGATACTTCACTTCAGGTTTACTGTATCCCTCTGACCTTCTTAATGACGAAGAAACACAGATATTGCATTGGAATTAAATACAAAAGGCACAATACCGACTTCAGTACAAGAACACTAACTCATCTGACAGTCAATGGTTTGAACCATTCCTGTTACACTAGTTATAGATTCCGATGCTTCACTTCAGGTTTACTGTATCCCTCTGACCTTCTTATTGACGATGAAACACAGAAATTGCATCGGAATTTAATACAAAAGGCACAATGCCGCGTTAAGTACAAAAAGACTGACTCTTCTTACTGTCTATGATTCGAACCTTTCCTGTGACACTAGTTATAGTTTCCGATGCTTGACTTTAGGTTTACTGATTCCCTCTGACCTTCTTATAGACAAAGAAACACATAAATTGCATCGGAATTAAATACAAAAGGCACAATGCCGACTCAAGTACAAGGAGACTGACTCTTCTTACTATCTATGATTTAAACCATTTCTGTGACACTAGTTATAGATTCCGATGATTCACTTCAGGTAACTGTACCCAGCTGACCTTCTTATTGACGACGAAACACAGAAATTGCATCGTAATTATATACAAAAGGCACAATGCCGACTTAAGTACAAGAAGACTGACTCTTCTTACTGTATATGTTTTGAACCATTCCTGTGACACTAGTTGTAGATTCCGATGCTTCACTTCAGGTTTACTGTATCCCTCTGACCTTCTTATTGACGATGAAACACCGAAATAGCATCTTAATTAAATACAAAAGGCACAATGCCGACTTCAGTACAAGAACACTAACTCATCTGACAGTCAATGGTTTGAACCATTCCTGTTACACTAGTTATAGATTCCGATGCTTCACTTCAGGTTTACTGTATCTCTCTGACCTTCTTATTGACGATGAAACACAGAAATTGCATCGGAATTTAATACAAAAGGCACAATGCCGAGTTAAGTACAAGAAGACTGACCCTTCTTACTATGTTTTGAACCATTCCTGTGACACTAGTTATAGATTCCGATGCTTCACTTCAGGTTTACTGTATCCCTCTGACCTTCTTATTGACGATGAAACACAGAAATAGCATCTTAATTAAATACAAAAGGCACAATGCCGACTTCAGTACAAGAACACTAACTCATCTTACTGTCAATGGTTTGAACCATTCTTGTTACACTAGTTATAGATTCCGATACTTCACTTCAGGTTTACTGTATCCCTCTGACCTTCTTAATGACGAAGAAACACAGATATTGCATCGGAATTAAATACAAAAGGCACAATGCCGATTTCAGTACAAGAACACTAACTCATCTGACAGTCAATGGTTTGAACCATTCCTGTTACACTAGTTATAGATTCCGATGCTTCACTTCAGGTTTACTGTATCTCTCTGACCTTCTTATTGACGATGAAACACAGAAATTGCATCGGAATTTAATACAAAAGGCACAATGCCGAGTTAAGTACAACAAGACTGACTCTTCTTACTGTCTATGATTTGAACCATTCCTGTGACACTAGTTATAGATTCCGATGCTTCACTTCAGGTTTACTGTATCCCTCTGACCTTCTTATTGACGATGAAACACCAAAATAGCATCTTAATTAAATACAAAAGGCACAATGCCGACTTCAGTACAAGAACACTAACTCATCTGACAGTCAATGGTTTGAACCATTCCTGTTACACTAGTTATAGATTCCGTGCTTCACTTCAGGTTTACTGTATCTCTCTGACCTTCTTATTGACGATGAAACACAGAAATTGCATCGGAATTTAATACAAAAGCACAATGCCGAGTTAAGTACAAGAAGACTGACCCTTCTTACTATGTTTTGAACCATTCCTGTGACACTAGTTATAGATTCCGATGCTTCACTTCAGGTTTACTGTATCCCTCTGACATTCTTATTGACGATGAAACACAGAAATAGCATCTTAATTAAATACAAAAGGCACAATGCCGACTTCAGTACAAGAACACTAACTCATCTTACTGTCAATGGTTTGAACCATTCTTGTTACACTAGTTATAGATTCCGATACTTCACTTCAGGTTTACTGTATCCCTCTGACCTTCTTAATGACGAAGAAACACAGATATTGCATTGGTATTAAATACAAAAGGCACAATGCCGACTTCAGTACAAGAACACTAACTCATCTGACAGTCAATGGTTTGAACCATTCCTGTTACACTAGTTATAGATTCCGATGCTTCACTTCAGGTTTATTGTATCTCTCTGACCTTCTTATTGACGATGAAACACAGAAATTGCATCGGAATTTAATACAAAAGGCACAATGCCGACTCAAGTACAAGAAGACTGGCTCTTCTTACTGTCTATGTTTTGAACCATTTCTGTGACACTAGTTATAGATTCCGATGCTTCACATCAGTTTTACTGTATAACTCTGACCTTCTTACTGTCTAAGTTGTGAACCATTCCTGTGACACTAGTTATAGATACCGATGCTTCACTTCAGGTTTACTGTATCCCTCTGACCTTCGTCTTGACGATGAAACACAGAAATTGCATCGGAATTAAATACAAAAGGCACAATGCCATCTTAAGTACAAAAAGACTGACTCTTCTTACTGTCTATGTTTCGAACCTTTCCTGTGACACTAGTTATAGATTCCGATGCTTGACTTTAGGTTTACTGATTCCCTCTGACCTTCTTATAGACAAAGAAACACATAAATTGCATCGGAATTAAATACAAAAGGCACAATGCCGACTCAAGTACAAGAAGACTGGCTCTTCTTACTGTCTATGATTTAAACCATTTCTGTGACACTAGTTATAGATTCCGATGCTTCACTTCAGGTTTACTGTATCCCTCTGACCTTCTTATTGACGTAGAACACAGATATTGCATCGGAATTAAATACAAAAGGCACAATGACGACTTAAGTACAAGAAGATTGACCCATCCCAATGTCTTTGTTTTGAACCATTCCTGTGACACTAGTTATAGATTCCGATGCTTCACTTCAGGTTCACTGTATCCCTCTGACCTTCGTATTGACGATGAAACACAGAAATTGCATCGGAATTAAATATAAATGGCAAAATGCCGACTTAAGTACAAAAAGAGTGACTCTTCTTACTGTCTATGATTTGAACCATTCCTGTGACACTAGTTATAGATTCCGATGTTTCACTTCAGGGTTACTGTATCCCTGTGAGCTTCTTATTGACGATGAAACACAGAAATTGCATCGCAATTATATACAAAAGGCACAATGCCGACTTAAGTACAAGAAGACTGACTCTTCTTACTGTCAATGTTTTGAACCATTCCTGTGACACTAGTTATAGATTCCGATGGTTTACTTCAGGTTTACTATATCCCTCTGACCTTCTTATTGACGATCAAATACAGAAAATTCATCGGAATTAAATACAAAAGGCACAATGCCGACTCAAGTACAAGACGACTGGCTCTTCTTACTGTCTATGTTTTGAGCCATTCCTGTGACACTAGTTATAGATTCCGATGCTTCACTTCAGGTTTTCTGTATCCCTCTGACCTCTTTATCGACGATGAAACACAGAAATTGCATCTTAATTAAATACAAAAGGCACAATGCCGACTTAAGTACAAGAAGACTGACTCTTCTTATTGTCAATGTTTTCTACCATTCCGGTGACATTAGTTATAGATTCCGATGATTCACTTCAGGTAACTGTATCCAGCTGACCTTCTTATTGACGACGAAACACAGAAATTGCATCGTAATTATATACAAAAGGCACAATGCCGACAGAAGTACAAGAAGACTGACTCTTCTTACTGTATATGTTTTGAACCATTCCTGTGACACTAGTTATAGATTCCGATGCTTCACTTCAGGTTTACAGTATCCCTCTGACCGTGTTATTGACGATGAAACACAGAAATAGCATCTTAATTAAATACAAAAGGCACAATGCCGACTTCAGTACAAGAACACTAACTCATCTGACAGTCAATGATTTGAACCATTCCTGTTACACTAGTTATAGATTCCGATGCTTCACTTCGGGTTTACTGTATCCCTCTGACCTTCTTATTGACGATGAAACCCGTAAATTGCATCGGAATTAAATACAAAATGCACAATGCCGACTTAAGTACAAAAAGAATGGGTCTTCTTACTGTCTATGTTTTGAACCATTCCTGTGACACTAGTTATAGATTCCGATGCTTCACTTCAGGTTTACTTTATCCCTCTGACCTTCTTATTGACAATGAAACACAGAAATTGCATCCTAATTAAATACAAAAGGCACAATGCCGACTCAAGTACAAGAAGACTGGCTCTTCTTACTGTCTATGTTTTGAACCATTTCTGTGACACTAGTTATAGATTCCGATGCTTCACTTCAGTTTTACTGTATCCCTCTGACCTCTTTATCGACGATGAAACACATAAATTGCATCTTAATTAAATACAAAGGGCACAATGCCGACTTAAGTACAAGAAGACTGACTCTTCTTATTGTCAATGATTTCTACCATTCCGGTGACATTAGTTATAGATTCCGATGATTCACTTCAGGTAACTGTATCCAGCTGACCTTCTTATTGACGACGAAACACAGAAATTGCATCGTAATTATATACAAAGGGCACAATGCCGGCAGAAGTACAAGAAGACTGGCTCTTCTTACTGTCTATGTTTTGAACCATTTCTGTGACACTAGTTATAGATTCCGATGCTTCACTTCAGTTTTACTGTATAACTCTGACCTTCATAATGACGAAGAAACACAGATATTGCATCGGAATTAAATACAAAAGGCACAATGCCGACTTAAGTACAAAATAACTGTCTCTTCCTACTGACTATGTTTTGAACCATTCCTGTGACACTATAGATTCCGATGCTTCACTTCAGGTTTACTGTATCTCTCTGACCTTCTTAATGACGAAGAAACACAGATATTGCATCGGAATTAAATACAAAAGGCACAATGCCGACTTCAGTACAAGAACACTAACTCATCTGACAGTCAATGGTTTGAACCATTCCTGTTACACTAGTAATAGATTCCGATGCTTCACTTCAGGTTTACTGTATCTCTCTGACCTTCTTATTGACGATGAAACACAGAAATTGCATCGGAATTTAATACAAAAGGCACAATGCCGAGTTAAGTACAACAAGACTGACTCTTCTTACTGTCTATGATTTGAACCATTCCTGTGACACTAGTTATAGATTCCGATGCTTCACTTCAGGTTTACTGTATCCCTCTGACCTTCTTATTGACGATGAAACACCGGAATAGCATCTTAATTAAATACAAAAGGCACAATGCCGACTTCAGTACAAGAACACTAACTCATCTGACAGTCAATGGTTTGAACCATTCCTGTTACACTAGTTATAGATTCCGTGCTTCACTTCAGGTTTACTGTATCTCTCTGACCTTCTTATTGACGATGAAACACAGAAATTGCATCGGAATTTAATACAAAAGCACAATGCCGAGTTAAGTACAAGAAGACTGACCCTTCTTACTATGTTTTGAACCATTCCTGTGACACTAGTTATAGATTCCGATGCTTCACTTCAGGTTTACTGTATCCCTCTGACATTCTTATTGACGATGAAACACAGAAATAGCATCTTAATTAAATACAAAAGGCACAATGCCGACTTCAGTACAAGAACACTAACTCATCTTACTGTCAATGGTTTGAACCATTCTTGTTACACTAGTTATAGATTCCGATACTTCACTTCAGGTTTACTGTATCCCTCTGACCTTCTTAATGACGAAGAAACACAGATATTGCATTGGAATTAAATACAAAAGGCACAATGCCGACTTCAGTACAAGAACACTAACTCATCTGACAGTCAATGGTTTGAACCATTCCTGTTACACTAGTTAGATTCCGATGCTTCACTTCAGGTTTACTGTATCTCTCTGACCTTCTTATTGACGATGAAACACAGAAATTGCAACGGAATTTAATACAAAAGGCACAATGCCGACTCAAGTACAAGAAGACTGGCTCTTCTTACTGTCTATGTTTTGAACCATTTCTGTGACACTAGTTATAGATTCCGATGCTTCACATCAGTTTTACTGTATAACTCTGACCTTCTTACTGTCTAAGTTGTGAACCATTCCTGTGACACTAGTTATAGATACCGATGATTCACTTCAGGTTTACTGTATCCCTCTGACCTTCGTCTTGACGATGAAACACAGAAATTGCATCGGACTTAAATACAAAAGGCACAATGCCATCTTAAGTACAAAAAGACTGACTCTTCTTACTGTCTATGTTTCGAACCTTTCCTGTGACACTAGTTATAGATTCCGATACTTGACTTTAGGTTTACTGATTCCCTCTGACCTTCTTATAGACAAAGAAACACAGAAATTGCATCTTAATTAAATACAAATGGCACAATGCCGACTCAAGTACAAGAAGACTGGCTCTTCTTACTGTCTATGATTTAAACCATTTCTGTGACACTAGTTATAGATTCCGATGCTTCACTTCAGGTTTACTGTATCCCTCTGACCTTCTTATTGACGTAGAAACACAGATATTGCATCGGAATTAAATACAAAAGGCACAATGACGACTTAAGTACAAGAAGACTGACCCATCCCAATGTCTTTGTTTTGAACCATTCCTGTGACACTAGTTATAGATTCCCATGCTTCACTTCAGGTTCACTGTATCCCTCTGACCTTCGTATTGACGATGAAACACAGAAATTGCATCGGAATTAAATACAAATGGCAAAATGCCGACTTAAGTAGAAAAAGAGTGACTCTTCTTACTGTCTATGATTTGAACCATTCCTGTGACACTAGTTATAGATTCCGATGTTTCACTTCAGGGTTACTGTATCCCTGTGAGCTTCTTATTGACGATGAAACACAGAAATTGCATCGGAATTATATACAAAAGGCACAATGCCGACTTAAGTACAAGAAGACTGACTCTTCTTACTGTCAATGTTTTGAACCATTCCTGTGACACTAGTTATAGATTCCGATGGTTTACTTCAGGTTTACTATATCCCTCTGACCTTCTTATTGACGATCAAACACAGAAAATTCATCGGAATTAAATACAAAAGGCACAATGCCGACTCAAGTACAAGACGACTGGCTCTTCTTACTGTCTATGTTTTGAGCCATTCCTGTGACACTAGTTATAGATTCCGATGCTTCACTTCAGGTTTTCTGTATCCCTCTGACCTCTTTATTGACGATGAAACATAGAAATTGCATCTTAATTAAATACAAAAGGCACAATGCCGACTTAAGTACAATAAGACTGACTCTTCTTATTGTCAATGTTTTCTACCATTCCGGTGACATTAGTTATAGATTCCGATGATTCACTTCAGGTAACTGTATCCAGATGACCTTCTTATTGACGACGAAACACAGAAATTGCATCGTAATTATATACAAAAGGCACAATGCCGACAGAAGTACAAGAAGACTGACTCTTCTTACTGTATATGTTTTGAACCATTCCTGTGACACTAGTTATAGATTCCGATGCTTCACTTCAGGTTTACAGTATCCCTCTGACCGTCTTATTGACGATGAAACACAGAAATAGCATCTTAATTAAATACAAAAGGCACAATGCCAACTTCAGTACAAGAACACTAACTCATCTGACAGTCAATGATTTGAACCATTACTGTTACACTAGTTATAGATTCCGATGCTTCACTTCGGGTTTACTGTATCCCTCTGACCTTCTTATTGACGATGAAACCCGTAAATTGCATCGGAATTAAATACAAAATGCACAATGCCGACTTAAGTACAAAAAGAATGGGTCTTCTTACTGTCTATGTTTTGAACCATTCCTGTGACACTAGTTATAGATTCCGATGCTTCACTTCAGGTTTACTTTATCCCTCTGACCTTCTTATTGACAATGAAACGCAGAAATTGCATCCTAATTAAATACAAAAGGCACAATGCCGACTCAAGTACAAGAAGACTGGCTCTTCTTACTGTCTATGTTTTGAACCATTTCTGTGACACTAGTTATAGATTCCGATGCTTCACTTCAGTTTTACTGTATAACTCTGACCTTCTTAATGAGGAAGAAACACAGATATTGCATCGGAATTAAATACAAAAGGCACAATGCCGACTTAAGTACAAGAAGACTGACTCTTCTTACTGTCTATGATTTGAACCATTCCTGTGACACTAGTTACAGGTTCCCATTCTTCACTTCAGTATTACTGTATCCCTCTGACCTTCTAATTGACGATGAAACACAGAAATTGCATCGGAATTAAATACAAAAGGCACAATGCCGACTTAAGTAGATGAAGACTGACTCTTCCTACTGTCTATGATTTGAACCATTCCTGTGACACTAGTTATAGATTCCATTGCTTCACTTCATGTTTACTGTATCCCTTTCACCTTCCTATTGACGATGAAACACAGAAATTGCATCTTAATTAAATACAAAAGGCACAATGCCGACGTAAGTACAAGATAACTGACTCTTCCTACTGACTACGTTTTGAACCATTCCTGTGACACTAGTTATAGATTCCGATGCTTCACTTCAGGTTTACTGTATCCAGCTGACCTTCTTATTGACGATGAAGCACAGAAATTGCATCGGAATTAAATACAAAAGGCAAAATGCCGACTTAAGTACAAGAAGACTGACTCTTCTTACTGTCTATGATTTGAACCATTCCTGTGACACTAGTTATTGGTTTCCATGCTTCACTTCAGTTTTACTGTATCCCTCTGACCTCTTTATCGACGATGAAACACATAAATTGCATCTTAATTAAATACAAAGGGCACAATGCCGACTTAAGTACAAGAAGACTGACTCTTCTTATTGTCAATGTTTTCTACCATTCCGGTGACATTAGTTATAGATTCCGATGATTCACTTCAGGTAACTGTATCCAGCTGACCTTCTTATTGACGACGAAACACAGAAATTGCATCGTAATTATATACAAAAGGCACAATGCCGACTTAAGTACAAGAAGACTGACTCTTCTTACTGTATATGTTTTGAACCATTCCTGTGACACTAGTTATAGATTCCGATGTTTCACTTCAGGTTTACTGTATCCCTCTGACCTTCTTATTGACGACGAAACACAGAAATAGCATCTTAATTAAATACAAAAGGCACAATGCCGACTTCAGTACAAGAACACTAACTCATCTGACAGTCAATGGTTTGAACCATTCCTGTTACAACAGTTATAGATTCCGATGCTTCACTTCAGGTTTACTGTATCCCTCTGACCTTCTTATTGACAATGAAACACAGAAATTGCATCCTAATTAAATACAAAAGGCACAATGCCGACTCAAGTACAAGAAGACTGGCTCTTCTAACTGTCTATGTTTTGAACCATTTCTGTGACACTAGTTATAGATTCCGATGCTTCACTTCAGTTTTACTGTATAACTCTGAAATTCTTAATGACGAAGAAACACAGATATTGCATCGGAATTAAATACAAAAGGTACAATGCCGACTTCAGTACAAGAAGACTGACCCTTCTTATTGTCTATGTTTTGAACCATTCCAGTGACACTAGTTATAGATTCCGATGCTTCACTTCAGGTTTACTGTATCCCTCTGACCTTCTTATTGACGATGAAACACAGAAATTGCATCGGAATTTAATACAAAAGGCACAATGCCGAGTTAAGTACAAAAAGACTGACTCTTCTTACTGTCTATGATTCGAACCTTTCCTGTGACACTAGTTATAGTTTCCGATGCTTGACTTTAGGTTTACTGATTCCCTCTGACCTTCTTATAGACAAAGAAACACATAAATTGCATCGGAATTAAATACAAAAGGCACAATGCCGACTCAAGTACAAGAAGACTGGCTCTTCTTACTATCTATGATTTAAACCATTTCTGTGACACTAGTTATAGATTCTGATGCTTCACTTCAGGTGTACTGTATCCCTCTGACCTTCTTCTTGACGTAGAAACACAGATATTGCATCGGAATTAAATACAAAAGGCACAATGCCGACTTAAGTACAAGAAGACTGACCCATCCCACTGTCTTTGTTTTGAACCATTCCTGTGACACTAGTTATAGATTCCGATGCTTCCCTTCAGGTTCACTGTATCCCTCTGACCTTCGTATTGACGATGAAACACAGAAATTGCATCGGAATTAAATACAAATGGAAAAATGCCGACTTAAGTACAAAAAGAGTGACTCTTCTTACTGTCTATGATTTGAACCTTTCCTGTGACACTAGTTATAGATTCCGATGCTTCACTTCAGGTTTACTGTATCCCTGTGAGCTTCTTATTGACGATGAAACACAGAAATTGCATCGGAATTATATACAAAAGGCACAATGCCGACTTAAGTACAAGAAGACTGACTCTTCTTACTGTCAATGTTTTGAACCATTCCTGTGACACTAGTTATAGATTCCGATGGTTTACTTCAGGTTTACTATATCCCTCTGACCTTCTTATTGACGATCAAACACAGAAAATTCATCGGAATTAAATACAAAAGGCACAATGCCGACTCAAGTACAAGACGACTGGCTCTTCTTACTGTCTATGTTTTGAGCCATTCCTGTGACACTAGTTATAGATTCCGATGCTTCACTTCAGGTTTACTGTATCCAGCTTACCTTCTTATTGACGATGAAGCACAGTAATTGCATCGGAATGAAATACAAAATGCAAAATGCCGACTTAAGTACAAGAAGACTGACTCTTCTTACTGTCTATGATTTGAACCATTCCTGTGACACTAGTTACAGGTTCCCATTCTTCACTTCAGTTTTACTGTATCCCTCTGACCTTCTAATTGACGATGAAACACAGAAATTGCATCGGAATTAAATACAAAAGGCACAATGCCGACTTAAGTAGAAGAAGACTGACTCTTCCTACTGTCTATGATTTGAACCATTCCTGTGACACTAGTTATAGGTTCCCATGCTACACTTCAGTTTTACTGTATCCCTCTGACCTCTTTATCGACGATGAAACACATAAATTGCATCTTAATTAAATACAAAGGGCACAATGCCGACTTAAGTACAAGAAGACTGACTCTTCTTATTGTCAATGATTTCTACCATTCCGGTGACATTAGTTATAGATTCCGATGATTCACTTCAGGTAACTGTATCCAGCTGACCTTCTTATTGACGACGAAACACAGAAATTGCATCGTAATTATATACAAAGGGCACAATGCCGGCAGAAGTACAAGAAGACTGACTCTTCTTACTGTATATGTTTTGAACCATTCCTGTGACACTAGTTATAGATTCCGATGCTTCACTTCAGGTTTACTGTATCCCTCTGACCTTCTTATTGACGTAGAAACACAGATATTGCATCGGAATTAAATACAAAAGGCACAATGACGACTTAAGTACAAGAAGACTGACCCATCCCAATGTCTTTGTTTTGAACCATTCCTGTGACACTAGTTATAGATTCCGATGCTTCACTTCAGGTTCACTGTATCCCTCTGACCTTCGTATTGACGATGAAACACAGAAATTGCATCGGAATTAAATACAAATGGCAAAATGCCGACTTAAGTACAAAAAGAGTGACTCTTCTTACTGTCTATGATTTGAACCATTCCTGTGACACTAGTTATAGATTCCGATGTTTCACTTCAGGGTTACTGTATCCCTGTGAGCTTCTTATTGACGATGAAACACAGAAATTGCATCGGAATTATATACAAAAGGCACAATGCCGACTTAAGTACAAGAAGACTGACTCTTCTTACTGTCAATGTTTTGAACCATTCCTGTGACACTAGTTATAGATTCCGATGGTTTACTTCAGGTTTACTATATCCCTCTGACCTTCTTATTGACGATCAAACACAGAAAATTCATCGGAATTAAATACAAAAGGCACAATGCCGACTCAAGTACAAGACGACTGGCTCTTCTTACTGTCTATGTTTTGAGCCATTCCTGTGACACTAGTTATAGATTCCGATGCTTCACTTCAGGCTTTCTGTATCCCTCTGACCTCTTTATCGACGATGAAACACAGAAATTGCATCTTAATTAAATACAAAAGGCACAATGCCGACTTAAGTACAAGAAGACTGACTCTTCTTATTGTCAATGTTTTCTACCATTCCGGTGACATTAGTTATAGATTCCGATGATTCACTTCAGGTAACTGTATCCAGCTGACCTTCTTATTGACGACGAAACACACAAATTGCATCGTAATTATATACAAAAGGCACAATGCCGACAGAAGTACAAGAAGACTGACTCTTCTTACTGTATATGTTTTGAACCATTCCTGTGACACTAGTTATAGATTCCGATGCTTCACTTCAGGTTTACAGTATCCCTCTGACCGTCTTATTGACGATGAAACACAGAAATAGCATCTTAATTAAATACAAAAGGCACAATGCCGACTTCAGTACAAGAACACTAACTCATCTGACAGTCAATGATTTGAACCATTACTGTTACACTAGTTATAGATTCCGATGCTTCACTTCAGGTTTACTTTATCCCTCTGACCTTCTTATTGACAATGAAACACAGAAATTGCATCCTAATTAAATACAAAAGGCACAATGCCGACTCAAGTACAAGAAGACTGGCTCTTCTTACTGTCTATGTTTTGAACCATTTCTGTGACACTAGTTATAGATTCCGATGCTTCACTTCAGTTTTACTGTATAACTCTGAAATTCTTAATGACGAAGAAACACAGATATTGCATCGGAATTAAATACAAAAGGTACAATGCCGACTTCAGTACAAGAAGACTGACCCTTCTTGGTATGTGGTCTATGGGGGAATGGGGGGGATGGGGGGGAACCGGGGGGAGGGGTTCCAAGTGACACTAGTTATAGATTCCGATGCTTCACTTCAGGTTTACTGTATCCCTCTGACCTTCTTATTGACGATGAAACACAGAAATTGCATCGGAATTTAATACAAAAGGCACAATGCCGAGTTAAGTACAAAAAGACTGACTCTTCTTACTGTCTATGATTCGAACCTTTCCTGTGACACTAGTTATAGTTTCCGATGCTTGACTTTAGGTTTACTGATTCCCTCTGACCTTCTTATAGACATAGAAACACATAAATTGCATCGGAATTAAATACAAAAGGCACAATGCCGACTCAAGTACAAGAAGACTGGCTCTTCTTCCTATCTATGATTTAAACCATTTCTGTGACACTAGTTATAGATTCTGATGCTTCACTTCAGGTGTACTGTATCCCTCTGACCTTCTTATTGACGTAGAAACACAGATATTGCATCGGAATTAAATACAAAAGGCACAATGCCGACTTAAGTACAAGAAGACTGACCCATCCCACTGTCTTTGTTTTGAACCATTCCTGTGACACTAGTTATAGATTCCGATGCTTCCCTTCAGGTTCACTGTATCCCTCTGACCGTCGTATTGACGATGAAACACAGAAATTGCATCGGAATTAAATACAAATGGCAAAATGCCGACTTAAGTACAAAAAGAGTGACTCTTCTTACTGTCTATGATTTGAACCTTTCCTGTGACACTAGTTATAGATTCCGATGCTTCACTTCAGGTTTAAAGTATCCCTGTGAGCTTCTTATTGACGATGAAACACAGAAATTGCATCGGAATTATATACAAAAGGCACAATGCCGACTTAAGTACAAGAAGACTGACTCTTCTTACTGTCAATGCTTTGAACCATTCCTGTGACACTAGTTATAGATTCCGATGGTTTACTTCAGGTTTACTATATCCCTCTGACCTTCTTATTGACGATCAAACACAGAAAATTCATCGGAATTAAATACAAAAGGCACAATGCCAACTCAAGTACAAGACGACTGGCTCTTCTTACTGTCTATGTTTTGAGCCATTCCTGTGACACTAGTTATAGATTCCGATGCTTCACTTCAGGTTTACTGTATCCAGCTTACCTTCTTATTGACGATGAAGCACAGAAATTGCATCGGAATTAAATACAAAAGGCAAAATGCCGACTTAAGTACAAGAAGACTGACTCTTCTTACTGTCTATGATTTGAACCATTCCTGTGACACTAGTTACAGGTTCCAATCCTTCACTTCAGTTTTACTGTATCCCTCTGACCTTCTAATTGACGATGAAACACAGAAATTGCATCGGAATTAAATACAAAAGGCACAATGCCGACTCAAGTAGAAGAAGACTGACTCTTCCTACTGTCTATGATTTGAACCATTTCTGTGACACTAGTTATAGATTCCGATGCTTCACATCAGTTTTACTGTATAACTCTGACCTTCTTACTGTCTAAGTTGTGAACCATTCCTGTGACACTAGTTATAGATACCGATGCTTCACTTCAGGTTTACTGTATCCCTCTGACCTTCGTCTTGACGATGAAACACAGAAATTGCATCGGAATTAAATACAAATGGAAAAATGCCGACTTAAGTACAAAAAGAGTGACTCTTCTTACTGTCTATGATTTGAACCATTCCTGTGACACTAGTTATAGATTCCGATGATTCACTTCAGGGTTACTGTAACCCTGTGAGCTTCTTATTGACGATGAAACACAGAAATTGCATCGGAATTATATACAAAAGGCACAATGCCGACTTAAGTACAAGAAGACTGACTCTTCTTACTGTCAATGTTTTGAACCATTCCTGTGACAGTAGTTATAGATTCCGATGGTTTACTTCAGGTTTACTATATCCCTCTGACCTTCTTATTGACGATCAAACACAGAAAATTCATCGGAATAAATACAAAAGGCACAATGCCGACTCAAGTACAAGACGACTGGCTCTTCTTACTGTCTATGTTTTGAGCCATTCCTGTGACACTAGTTATAGATTCCGATGCTTCACTTCAGGTTTTCTGTATCCCTCTGACCTCTTTATCGACGATGAAACACAGAAATTGCATCTTAATTAAATACAAAAGGCACAAAGCCGACTTAAGTACAAGAAGACTGACTCTTCTTATTGTCAATGTTTTCTACCATTCCGGTGACATTAGTTATAGATTCCGATGATTCACTTCAGGTAACTGTATCCAGCTGACCTTCTTATTGACGACGAAACACAGAAATTGCATCGTAATTATATACAAAAGGCACAATACCGACAGAAGTACAAGAAGACCGACTCTTCTTACTGTATATGTTTTGAACCATTCCTGTGACACTAGTTATAGATTCCGATGCTTCACTTCAGGTTTACAGTATCCCTCTGACCTTCTTATTTACGATGAAACACAGAAATAGCATCTTAATTAAATACAAAAGGCACAATGCCGACTTCAGTACAAGAACACTAACTCATCTGACAGTCAATGATTTGAACCATTCCTGTTACACTAGTTATAGATTCCGATGCTTCACGTCGGGTTTACTGTATCCCTCTGACCTTCTTATTGACGATGAAACACGTAAATAGCATCGGAATTAAATACAAAATGCACAATGCCGATTTAAGTACAAAAAGAATGGGTCTTCTTACAGTCTATGTTTTGAACCATTCCTGTGACACTAGTTATAGATTCCGATGCTTTATTCAGGTTTACTTTATCCCTCTGACCTTCTTATTGACAATGAAACACAGAAATTGCATCCTAATTAAATACAAAAGGCACAATGCCGACTCAAGTACAAGAAGACTGGCTCTTCTTACTGTCTATGTTTTGAACCATTTCTGTGACACTAGTTATAGATTCCGATGCTTCACTTCAGTTTTACTGTATAACTCTGACCTTCTTAATGACGAAGAAACACAGATATTGCATCGGAATTAAATACAAAATGCACAATGAGGACTTCACTACAAGAAGACTGACCCTTCTTACTGTCTATGTTTTGAACCATTCCTGTGACACTAGTTATAGATTCCGATGTTTCACTTCAGGTTTACTGTATCCCTCTGACCTTCTTATTGACGATGAAACACAGTAATTGCATCGGAATTTAATACAAAAGGCACAATGCCGACTCAAGTACAAGAAGACTGGCTCTTCTTACTGTCTATGTTTTGAACCATTTCTGTGACACTAGTTATAGATTCCGCTGCATCCCTTCAGGATTACTATATCCCTCTGACCTTCTTATTGACGAAGAAACACAGATATTGCATCGGAATTAAATACAAAAGGCACAATGGCGACTTAAGTACAAGAAGACTGACCCTTCTTACAGTCTAAGTTTTGAACCGTTCCTTAGACACTAGTTATAGATACCGATGCTTCACTTCAGGTTTACTGTATCCCTCCGACCTTCGTATTGACGATGAATCACAGAAATTGCATCGGAATTAAACACAAAAGGCACAATGCCATCTTAAGTACAAAAAGACTGACTCTTCTTACTGTCTATGTTTCGAACCTTTCCTGTGACACTAGTTATAGTTTCCGATGCTTGACTTTAGGTTTACTGATTCCCTCTGACCTTCTTATAGACAAAGAAACACATAAATTGCATCGGAATTAAATACAAAAGGCACAATGCCGACTCAAGTACAAGAAGATTGGCTCTTCTTACTATCTATGATTTAAACCATTTCTGTGACACTAGTTATAGATTCTGATGCTTCACTTCAGGAGTACTGTAGCCCTCTGACCATCTTATTGACGTAGAAACACAGATATTGCATCGGAATTAAATACAAAAGGCACAATGCCGACTTAAGTACAAGAAGACTGACCCATCCCACTGTCTTTGTTTTGATCCATTCCTGTGACACTAGTTATAGATTCCGATGCTTCACTTCAGGTTCACTGTATCCCTCTGACCTTCGTATTGACGATGAAACACGTAAATTGCATCGGAATTAAATACAAAATGCACAATGCCGATTTAAGTACAAAAAGAGTGACTCTTCTTACTGTCTATGATTTGAACCTTTCCTGTGACACTAGTTATAGATTCCGATGCTTCACTTCAGGTTTACTATATCCCTCTGACCTTCGTATTGACGATCAAACACAGAAAATTCATCGGAATTAAATACAAAAATCACGATGCCGACTCAAGTACAAGACGACTGGCTCTTCTTACTGTCTAAGTTTTGAGCCATTCCTGTGACACTAGTTATAGATTCCGATGCTTCACTTCAGGTTTAATGTATCCAGCTGACCTTCTTATTGACGATGAAGCACAGAAATTGCATCGGAATTAAATACAAAAGGCAAAATGCCGACTTAAGTACAAGAAGACTGACTCTTCTTACTGTCTATGATTTGAACCATTCCTGTGACACTAGTTACAGGTTCCCATTCTTCACTTCAGTTTTAGTGTATCCCTCTGACCTTCTAATTGACGATGAAACACAGAAATTGCATCGGAATTAAATACAAAAGGCACAATGCCGACTTAAGTAGAAGAAGACTGACTCTTCCTACTGTCTATGATTTGAACCATTCCTGTGACACTAGTTATAGATTCCATTGCTTCACTTCAGGTTTACTGTATCCCTTTCACCTTCCTATTGACGATGAAACACAGAAATTGCATATTAATTAAATACAAAAGGCACAATGCCGACTTAAGTACAAGATAACTGACTCTTCCTACTGACTACGTTTTGAACCATTCCTGTGACACTAGTTATAGATTCCGATGCTTCACTTCAGGTTTACTGTATCCAGCTGACCTTCTTATTGACGATGAAGCACAGAAATTGCATCGGAATTAAATACAAAAGGCAAAATGCCGACTTAAGTACAAGAACACTGACTCTTCTTACTGTCTATGATTTGAACCATTCCTGTGACACTAGTTATAGGTTCCCATGCTTCACTTCAGTTTTACTGTATCCCTCTGACCTTCTTATTGTCGATGAAACACAGAAATTGCATCGGAATTAAATACAAAAGGCACAATGCCGACATAAGTACAAGAAGACTGACTCTTCTTACTGTCTATGATTTGAACCATTCCTGTGACACTAGTTATAGGTTCCCATGCTTCACTTCAGTTTTACTGTATCCCTCCGACCTCTTTAACGACGATGCAACACAGAAATTGCATCTTAATTAAATACAAAGGGCACAATGCCGACTTAAGTACAAGAAGACTGACTCTTCTTATTGTCAATGTTTTCTACCATTCCGGTGACATTAGTTATAGATTCCGATGATTCACTTCAGGTAACTGTATCCAGCTGACCTTCTTATTGACGACGAAACACAGAAATTGCATCGTAATTATATACAAAAGGCACAATGCCGACTCAAGTACAAGAAGACTGGCTCTTCTTACTGTATATGTTTTGAACCATTCCTGTGACACTAGTTATAGATTCCGATGCTGCACTTCAGGTTTACTGTATCCCTCTGAGCTTCCTATTGACGATGAAACACAGAAATAGCATCTTAATTAAATACAAAAGGCACAATGCCGATTTCAGTACAAGAACACTAACTCATTTGACAGTCAATGGTTTGAACCATTCCTGTTACACTAGTTATAGATTCCGATGCTTCACTTCAGGTTTACTGTATCCCTCTGACCTTGCTAATGACGAAGAAACATAGATATTGCATCGGAATTAAATACAAAAGGCACAATTCCGACTTCAGTACAAGAAGGCTGGCCCTTCTTACTGTCTATGTTTTGAACCATTTCTGAGACACTAGTTATAGATTCAGATGCTTCACATCAGTTTTACTGTATAACTCTGACCTTCTTAGTGTCTAAGTTTTGAACTATTCCTGTGACACTAGTTATAGATTCCGATGCTTCACTACAGGTTTACTGTATCCCTCTGAGCTTCGTATTGACAATGAAACACAGAAATTGCATCGGAATTAAATACAAAAGGCACAATGCCATCTTAAGTACAAAAAGACTGACTCTTCTTACTGTCTATTTTTCGAACCTTTCCTGTGACACTAGTTATAGATTCCGATGCTTGACTTTAGGTTTAATGATTCCCTCTGACCTTCTTATAGACAAAGAAACACATAAATTGCATCGGAATTAAATACAAAAGGGACAATGCCGACTCAAGTACAAGAAGACTGGCTCTTCTTACTGTCTATGATTTAAACCATTTCTGTGACACTAGTTATAGATTCCGATGCTTCACTTCAGGTTTACTGTATCCCTCTGACCTTCTTATTGACGTAGAAACACAGATATTGCATCGGAATTAAATACAAAAGGCACAATGACGACTTAAGTACAAGAAGACTGACCCATCCCACTGTCTTTGTTTTGAACCATTCCTGTGACACTAGTTATAGAATCCGATGCTTCACTTCAGGTTTACTGTATCCCTTTCACCTTCCTATTGACGATGAAACACAGAAATTGCATTTTAATTAAATACAAAAGGCACAATGCCGACTTAAGTACAAGACAACTGACTCTTCCTACTGACTACGTTTTGAACCATTCGTGTGACACTAGTTATAGATTCCGATGCTTCACTTCAGGTTTACTGTATGCAGCTGACCTTCTTATTGACGATGAATCACGTAAATTGCATCGGAATTAAATACAAAATGCACAATGCCGACTTAAGTACAAAAAGAATGGGTCTTCTTACTGTCTATGTTTTGAACCATTCCTGTGACACTAGTTATAGATTCCGATTCTTCACTTCAGGTTTACTGTATCCCTCTGACCTTCTTATTGACAATGAAACACAGAAATTGCATCCTAATTAAATACAAAAGGCACAATGCCGACTCAAATACAAGAAGACTGGCTCTTCTTACTGTCCATGTTTTGAACCATTTCTGTGACACTAGTTATAGATTCCGATGCTTCACTTCAGTTTTACTGTATAACTCTGACCTTCTTAATGACGAAGAAACACAGATATTGCATCGAAATTAAATACAAAAGGCACAATGCCTACTTAAGTACAAGAAGACTGACCCTTCTTACTGTCTAAGTTTTGAACCATTCCTGTGACACTAGTTATAGATACCGATGCTTCACTTCAGGTTTACTGTATCCCTCTGACCTTCGTATTGACGATGAAACACAGAAATTGCATTGGAATTAAATACAAAAGGCACAATGCCATCTTAAGTACAAAAAGACTGACTCTGGTTACTGTCTATGTTTCGAACCTTTCCTGTGACACTAGTTATAGATTCCGATGCTTGACTTTAGGTTTACTGATTCCCTCTGACCTACTTATAGACAAAGAAACACATAAATTGCATCGGAAATAAATACAAAAGGCACAATGCCGACTCAAGTACAAGAAGACTGGCTCTTCTTACAGTCTATGATTTAAACCATTTCTGTGACACTAGTTATAGATTCCGATGCTTCACTTCAGGTTTACTGTATCCCTCTGACCTTCTTATTGACGTAGAAACACAGATATTGCATCAGAATTAAATACAAAAGGCACAATGACGACTTAAGTACAAGAAGACTGACCCATCCCACTGTCTTTGTTTTGAACCATTCCTGTGACACTAGTTATAGATTCCGATGCTTCACTTCAGGTTCACTGTATCCCTCTGACCTTCGTATTGACGATGAAACACAGAAATTGCATCGGAATTAAATACAAATGGCAAAATGCCGACTTAAGTACAAAAAGAGTGACTCTTCTTACTGTCTATGATTTGAACCATTCCTGTGACACTAGTTATATATTCCGATGCTTCACTTCAGGTTTACTGTATCCCTGTGAGCTTCTTATTGACGATGAAACACAGAAATTGCATCGGAATTATATACAAAAGGCACAATGCCGACTTAAGTACAAGAAGACTGACTCTTCTTACTGTCAATGTTTTGAACCATTCCTGTGACACTAGTTATAGATTCCGATGGTTTACTTCAGGTTTACTATATCCCTCTGACCTTCTTATTGACGATCAAACACAGAAAATTTATCGGAATTAAATACAAAAGGCACAATGCCGACTCAAGTACAAGACGACTGGCTCTTCTTACTGTCTATGTTTTGAGCCGTTCCTATGACACTAGTTACAGATTCCGATGCTTCACTTCAGGTTTACTGTATCCCTCTGACCTTCTTATTGACAATGAAACACAGAAATTGCATCCTAATTAAATACAAAAGGCACAATGCCGACTCAAATACAAGAAGACTGGCTCTTCTTACTGTCAATGTTTTGAACCATTTCTGTGACACCAGTTATAGATTCCGATGCTTCACTTCAGTTTTACTGTATAACTCTGACCTTCTTAATGACGAAGAAACACATATATTGCATCGGAATTAAATACAAAAGGCACAATGCCGACTTAAGTACAAGAAGACTGACCCTTCTTACTGTCTAAGTTTTGAACCATTTCTGTGACACTAGTTATAGATACCGATGCTTCACTTCAGGTTTACTGTATCCCTCTGACCTTCGTATTGACGATGAAACACAGAAATTGCATCGGAAATAAATACAAAACGCACAATGCTGACTCAAGTACAAGAAGACTGGCTCTTCTTACTGTCTATGATTTAAACCATCTCTGTGACACTAGTTATAGATTCCGATGCTTCACTTCAGGTTTACTGTATCCCTCTGACCTTCTTATTGACGTAGAAACACAGATACTGCATCAGAATTAAATACAAAAGGCACATTGACGACTTAAGTACAAGAAGACTGACCCATCCCACTGTCTTTGTTTTGTACCATTCCTGTGACACTAGTTATAGATTCCGATGCTTCACTTCAGGTTCACTGTATCCCTCTGACCTTCGTATTGACGATGAAACACAGAAATTGCATCGGAATTAAATACAAATGGCAAAATGCCGACTTAAGTACAAAAAGAGTGACTCTACTTACTGTCTATGATTTGATCCATTCCTGTGACACTAGTTATAGATTCCGATGCTTCACTTCAGGTTTACTGTATCCCTGTGAGCTTCTTATTGACGATGAAACACAGAAATTGCATCGGAATTATATACAAAAGGCACAATGCCGACTTAAGTACAAGAAGACTGACTCTTCTTACTGTCAATGTTTTGAACCATTCCTGTGACACTAGTTATAGATTCCGATGGTTTACTTCAGGTTTACTATATCCGTCTGACCTTCTTATTGACGATCAAACACAGAAAATTCATCGGAATTAAATACAAAAGGCACAATGCCGACTCAAGTACAAGACGACTGGCTCTTCTTACTGTCTATGTTTTGAGCCATTCCTGTGACACTAGTTATAGATTCCGATCCTTCACTTCAGGTTTACTGTATCCAGCTGACCTTCTTATTGACGATGAAGCACAGAAATTGCATCGGAATTAAATACAAAAGGCAAAATGCCGACTTAAGTACAAGAAGACTGACTCTTCTTACTGTCTATGATTTGAACCATTCCTGTGACACTAGTTACAGGTTCCCATGCTTCACTTCAGTTTTACTGTATCCCTCTGACCTTCTTATTGACGATGAAACACAGAAATTGCATCGGAATTAAATACAAATAGCACAATGCCGACTTAGGTAGAAGAAGACTGACTCTTCCTACTGTCTATGATTTGAACAATTCCTGTGACACTAGTTATAGATTCCGATGCTTCACTTCAGGTATACTGTATCCCTCTGACCTTCTTATTGACGATGAAACACAGAAATTGCATCGGAATTAAATACAAAAGGCACAATGCCGACTTAAGTACAAGATAACTGACTCTTCTTACTGACTATGTTTTGAACCATTCCTGTGACACTAGTTATAGATTCCGATGCTTCACATCAGGTTTACTGTATGCCTCTGACCTGATTAATGACGATGAAACACAGAAATTAAATCTTAATTAAATACAAAAGGCACAATGCCGAATTAAGTACAAGAAGACTGACTGTTCCTACTGTCTATGTTTTGAACCATTCCTGTGACACTAGTTATAGATTCCGATGCTTCACTTCAGGTTTACTGTATCCCTCTGACGCTCTTATTGACGATGAAACACAGAAGTTGCATCCGAATTAAATAGAAAAGGCACAATGCCGACACAAGTACAAGAAGGCTGGCTCTTATTACTGTCTATGTTTTGAAACATTTCTGTGACACTAGTTATAGATTCCGATGCTTCCCTTCAGGTTTACTGCATCCCTCAGACCTTCGTATTGACGAAGAAGCACAGAAATTGCATCGTAATTATATTCAAAAGGCCCAATGCCGACCTAAGTACAAGAAAACTGACTCTTCTTACAGTCGATGATTTGAACCATTCCTGTGACACTAGTTATAGATTCCGATACTTCAGTTCAGGTTTACTGTCTCCCTGTGACCATCTTATTGACGATGAAACACAGAAATTGCATCGGAATTAATTACAAAAGGCACAATGCCGACTTATGTACAAGAAAACTGACTCTTCTTGCTGTCTATGTTTTGAACCATTCCTTAGACACTAGTTATAGATTCCGATGCTTCACTTCAGGTTTACTGTATTCCTCTGACCTTCTTATTGACGATGAAACACGTAAATTGCATCGGAATTAAATACAAAAGGCACAATGCCGACTTAAGTACAAGAAGACTGACCCTTCTTACTGTCTATGTTTTGAACCTTTCCTGTGACACTAGTTATAGATTCCGATGCTTCACTTCAGGTTTACTGTATCCCGCTGACTTTCGTACTGACGATGAAACACAGAAATTGCATCGAAATTAAATACAAAAGGCACAATGCCGACTTAAGTACAAAAAGACTGACTCTTCTTAGTGTCTATGTTTTGAACCATTCCTGAGACACTAGTTATAGATTCCGATGCTTCACTTCATTTTTACTGTATCCCTCCGACCTTCTTATTGACGATGAAACACGTAAATTGCATCGGAATTAAATACAAAAGGCACAATGCCGACTTAAGTACAAGAAGAATGCCTCTTCTTACTGTCTATGTTTTGAACCATTCCTGTGACACTAGTTATAGATTCCGATGCTTCACTTCAGATTTACTGTATCCCTCTGAGCTTCTTATTGACGATGAAACACAGAAATTGCATCGGAATTAATTACAAAAGGCACAATGACGACATAAGTACAAGAAGACTGACTCTTCTTACTGTCTATGTTTTGAACCATTTCTGTGACACTAGTTATAGATTCCGATGCTTCACTTCAGGTATACTGTATCCCTCTGACCTTCTTATTGACGAAGAAATACAGAAATTGCATCGGAATTAAATAGAAAAGGCACAATGCCGACTCAAGTACAAGAAGACTGGCTCTTCTTACTGTCTATGTTTTGAACCATTTCTGTGACACTAGTTATAGATTCCGATGCTTCACTTCAGGTTTACTGCATCCCTCTGACCTTCTTATTGACGAAGAAAGACAGATATTGCATCGGAATTAAATACAAAAGGCACAATGCCGACTTAAGTTCAAGAAGACAGATCCTTCTTACGGTCCATGTTTTGAACCATTCCTGTGACTCTAGTTATAGATTCCGATGCTTCACTTCAGGTTTACTGTATCCCTCTGACCTTCGTATTGACGATGAAAAACAGAAATTGCACCGGAATTAAAAAAAAAATTCAGAATGACGACTTAAGTACAAAAATACTAACTCTAATTACTGTCTATTCTTTGAACCATGCCTGTGACACTAGTTATAGATTCCGATGCTTCACTTCAGATTTACCGTATCCCTCTGAGCTTCTTATTGACGATGAAACACAGAAATTGCATCGGAATTATTTACAAAAGGCACAATGGCGACATAAGTACAAGAAGACTGGCTCTTCTTACTGTCTATGTTTTGAGCCATTCCTGTGACACTAGTTATAGATTCCGATGCTTCACTTCAGGTTTACTGTATCCCTCTGACCTTCTTATTGACGATGAAACACGTAAATTGCAGCGGAATTAAATACAAAAGGCACAATGCCGTTTTAAGAACAAGAAGACTGACTCTTCTTACTGTCAATGTTTTGAACCATTCCTGTGACACTAGTTATAGATTCCGATGCTTTACTTCAGGTTTACTGTATCCCTCTGACCTTCTTATTGACGATCAAACACAGAAAATTCATCGGAATTAAATACCAAAGGCACAATGCCGATTCAAGTACAAGAAGACTGGCACTTCTTACTGTCTATGTTTTGAGCCATTCCTGTGACACTAGTTATAGATTCCGATGCTTCACTTCAGGTTTACTGTATCCAGCTGACATTCTTATTGACGATGAAGCACAGAAATTGCATCGGAATTAAATACAAAAGGCAAAATGCCCACTTAAGTACAAGAAGACTGACTCTTCTTACTGTCTATGATTTGAACCATTCCTGTGACACTAGTTATAGGTTCTCATGCTTCACTTCAGTTTTACTGTATCCCTCTGACCTTCTTATTGACGATGAAACACAGAAATTGCATCGGAATTAAATACAAAAGGCACAATGCCGACATTAGTACAAGAAGACTGACTCTTCCTAATGTCTATACTTTGAACCAATCCTGTGACACTAGTTTTAGATTCCGATGCTTCACTTCAGGTTTCCTGTGTCCCTCTGACCTCTTTATTGACGATGAAACACAGAAATCGCATCTTAATTAAATACAAAAGGCACAATGCCGACTTAAGTACAAGAAGACTGACTCTTCTTACTGTCAATGTTTTCTACCATTCCGGTGACATTAGTTATAGAATCCGATGATTCACTTCAGGTAACTGTATCCAGCTGACCTTCTTATTGACGATGAAACACAGAAATTGCATCGTAATTATATACAAAAAGCACAATGCCGACTTAAGTACAAGAAGACTGACTCTTCTTACTGTCTATGTTTTGAACCATTCCTGTGACACTAGTTATAGATTCCGATGCTTCACTTCAGATTTACTGTATCCCTCTGACCTTCTTATTGACGATGAAACATAGAAATTGCATTTTAATTAAATACAAAAGGCACAATGCCGACTTCAGTACAAGAACACTAACTCATCTTACTGTCTATGGTTTGAACCATTCCTGTGACACTAGTTATAGATTCCGATGCCTCACTTCAGGTTTACTGTATCCCTCTGACCTACTTATTGACGATGAATTACGTAAATTATATCGGAATTAAATACAAGAGGCACATTGCCGACTTAAGTACAAGAAGACTGACTCTTCTTACTGTCTATGTTTTGAACCATTCCTGTGACTCTAGTCATAGATTCCGATGCTTCATTTCAGGTTTACTGTATCCCTCTGACGATCTTATTGACGAAAAAACACAAAAATTGTATCGGAATTAAATACAAAAGGCACAATGCCGACTCAAGTACAAGAAGACTGTCTCTTCTTACTGTCTATGTTTTGAACCATTTCTGTGACACTAGTTATAGATTCCGATTCGTCACTTCAGGTTTACTGTATCCCTCTGACCTTCTTATTGACGAAGAAATACAGATATTGCATCTGAATTAAATACAAAAGGCCCAATGCCGACTTAAGTACAAGAAAACTGAATCTTCTTACTGTCTATGTTTTGAACCATACCTGTGACACTAGTTATTGATTCCGATGCTTCACTTCAGGTTTACTGTATCCCTCTAAGCTTCTTATTGACAATGAAACACAGAAATTGCATTGGAATTATATACAAAAGGCACAATGCCGACTTAAGTACAAGAACACTGACTCTTCCTACTGTCTATGATTTGAACCATTCCTGTGACACTAGTTATAAATTTCCGAAGCTTCACTCCAGGTTTACTGTATCCCTTTCACCTTCCTATTCACGATGAAACACAGAAATTGCATCTTAATTAAATACAAAAGGCCCAATGCCGACTTAAGTACAAGAAGATTGACTCTTCTTACTGACTATGTTTTTGAACCATTCCTGTGACACTAGTTATAGATTCCGATGCTTCACTTCAGGTTTACTGTGTCCCTCTGACCTTCTTATTGACGAAGAAACACATAGATTACATCGGAATTAAATACGAAAGGCACAATGCCGACACAAGCACAAGAAGACTGGCTCTCCTTACTGTCTATGTTTTGAACCATTTCTGTGACACTAGTTATAGACTCCGATGCTTGACTTCAGGTTTACTGTATCCCTCTGAGCTTCTTATAGACGATGAAACACAGAAATTGCATCGGAATTATATACAAAAGGCACAATGCCGACTTACGCACAAGAAAACTGACTTTTCCTACTGTCTATGTTTTGAACCATTCCTGTGTCACTAGTTATAGATTCCGAAGCTTCACTTCAGGTTTACTGTATCCCTTTCACCTTCCTATTGACGATGAAACACAGATATTGCATCTTAATTAAATACAAAAGGCACAATACCGACTTAAGTACAAGAAGATTGATTCTTCTTACTGACTATGCTTTGAACCATTCCTGTGATACTAGTTGTAGATTCCGATGCTTCACTTCAGGTTTACTGTATCCCTGTGACCTTCTTATTGACGATGAAACACGTAAATTGCATCGGAATTAAATACAAAAGGCACAATGCCGATATAAGTATAAGAAGAATGGGTCTTCTTACTGTCTATGTTTTGAACCATTCCTGTGACACTAGTTATAGATTCCGATGCTTCACTTCAGGTTTACCGTATCCCTCTGACCTTCTTATTGACGATGAAACACAGACGTTGCATCCTAATTAAATACAAAAGCCATAATGCCGATTCAAGTACAAGAAGACTGGCTCTTCTTACTGTCTATGTTTTGAACCATTTCTGTGACACTAGTTATAGATTCCGATGCTTGACTTCAGTTTTACTGTATCCCTCTGACCTTCTTAATGACGAAAAAACACAGATATTGCATCGGAATTAAATACAAAAGGCACAATGCTGACTTAAGTACAAGAAGACGGACCCTTCTTACTGTCTATGTTTTGAACCATTCCTGTGACACTAGTTATAGATTCCGATGCTTTACTTCAGGTTTACTGTATCCCTCTGACTTTCGTATTGACGATGAAACACAGAAATTGCATCGGAATAAAATACAAAAGGCACAATGCCGACTTAAGTACAAAAAGACTGACTGTTCATACTGTCTATGATTTGAACAATTCCTGTGACACTAGTTATAGATTCCGATGCTTCACTTCAGGTATACTGTATCCCTCTGACCTTCTTATTGACGATGAAACACAGAAATTGCATCGGAATTAAATACAAAAGGCACAATGCCGACTTAAGTACAAGATAACTGACTCTTCTTACTGACTATGTTTTGAACCATTCCTGTGACACTAGTTATAGATTCCGATGCTTCACATCAGGTTTACTGTATGCCTCTGACCTGATTATTGACGATGAAACACAAAAATTAAATCTTAATTAAATACAAAAGGCACAATGCCGAATTAAGTACAAGAAGACTGACTGTTCCTACTGTCTATGTTTTGAACCATTCCTGTGACACTAGTTATAGATTCCGATGCTTCACTTCAGGTTTACTGTATCCCTCTGACGCTCTTATTGACGATGAAACACAGAAGTTGCATCCGAATTAAATAGAAAAGGCACAATGCCGACACAAGTACAAGAAGGCTGGCTCTTATTACTGTCTATGTTTTGAAACATTTCTGTGACACTAGTTATAGATTCCGATGCTTCCCTTCAGGTTTACTGCATCCCTCAGACCTTCGTATTGACGAAGAAGCACAGAAATTGCATCGTAATTATATTCAAAAGGCCCAATGCCGACCTAAGTACAAGAAAACTGACTCTTCTTACAGTCGATGATTTGAACCATTCCTGTGACACTAGTTATAGATTCCGATACTTCAGTTCAGGTTTACTGTCTCCCTGTGACCTTCTTATTGACGATGAAACACAGAAATTGCATCGGAATTAATTACAAAAGGCACAATGCCGACTTATGTACAAGAAAACTGACTCTTCTTGCTGTCTATGTTTTGAACCATTCCTTAGACACTAGTTATAGATTCCGATTGTTCACTTCAGGTTTACTGTATTCCTCTGACCTTCTTATTGACGATGAAACACGTAAATTGCATCGGAATTAAATACAAAAGGCACAATGCCGACTTAAGTACAAGAAGACTGACCCTTCTTACTGTCTATGTTTTGAACCTTTCCTGTGACACTAGTTATAGATTCCGATGCTTCACTTCAGGTTTACTGTATCCCTCTGACTTTCGTACCGACGATGAAACACAGAAATTGCATCGGAATTAAATACAAAAGGCACAATGCCGACTTAAGTACAAAAAGACTGACTCTTCTTAGTGTCTATGTTTTGAACCATTCCTGAGACACTAGTTATAGATTCCGATGCTTCACTTCATTTTTACTGTATCCCTCTGACCTTCTTATTGACGATGAAACACGTAAATTGCATCGGAATTAAATACAAAAGGCACAATGCCGACTTAAGTACAAGAAGAATGCCTCTTCTTACTGTCTATGTTTTGAACCATTCCTGTGACACTAGTTATAGATTCCGATGCTTCACTTCAGATTTACTGTATCCCTCTGAGCTTCTTATTGACGATGAAACACAGAAATTGCATCGGAATTAATTACAAAAGGCACAATGACGACATAAGTACAAGAAGACTGACTCTTCTTACTGTCTATGTTTTGAACCATTTCTGTGACACTAGTTATAGATTCCGATGCTTCACTTCAGGTATACTGTATCCCTCTGACCTTCTTATTGACGAAGAAATACAGAAATTGCATCGGAATTAAATAGAAAAGGCACAATGCCGACTCAAGTACAAGAAGACTGGCTCTTCTTACTGTCTATGTTTTGAACCATTTCTGTGACACTAGTTATAGATTCCGATGCTTCACTTCAGGTTTACTGCATCCCTCTGACCTTCTTATTGACGAAGAAATACAGATATTGCATCGGAATTAAATACAAAAGGCACAATGCCGACTTAAGTTCAAGAAGACAGATCCTTCTTACGGTCCATGTTTTCAACCATTCCTGTGACTCTAGTTATAGATTCCGATGCTTCACTTCAGGTTTACTGTATCCCTCTGACCTTCGTATTGACGATGAAAAACAGAAATTGCACCGGAATTAAAAAAAAAATTCACAATGCCGACTTAAGTACAAAAATACTGACTCTAATTACTGTCTATTCTTTGAACCATGCCTGTGACACTAGTTATAGATTCCGATGCTTCACTTCAGATTTACCGTATCCCTCTGAGCTTCTTATTGACGATGAAACACAGAAATTGCATCGGAATTATTTACAAAAGGCACAATGGCGACATAAGTACAAGAAGACTGGCTCTTCTTACTGTCTATGTTTTGAGCCATTCCTGTGACACTAGTTATAGATTCCGATGCTTCACTTCAGGTTTACTGTATCCCTCTGACCTTCTTATTGACGATGAAACACGTAAATTGCAGCGGAATTAAATACAAAAGGCACAATGCCGTTTTAAGAACAAGAAGACTGACTCTTCTTACTGTCAATGTTTTGAACCATTCCTGTGACACTAGTTATAGATTCCGATGCTTTACTTCAGGTTTACTGTATCCCTCTGACCTTCTTATTGACGATCAAACACAGAAAATTCATCGGAATTAAATACCAAAGGCACAATGCCGACTCAAGTACAAGAAGACTGGCACTTCTTACTGTCTATGTTTTGAGCCATTACTGTGACACTAGTTATAGATTCCGATGCTTCACTTCAGGTTTACTGTATCCAGCTGACATTCTTATTGACGATGAAGCACAGAAATTGCATCGGAATTAAATACAAAAGGCAAAATGCCCACTTAAGTACAAGAAGACTGACTCTTCTTACTGTCTATGATTTGAACCATTCCTGTGACACTAGTTATAGGTTCTCATGCTTCACTTCAGTTTTACTGTATCCCTCTGACCTTCTTATTGACGATGAAACACAGAAATTGCATCGGAATTAAATACAAAAGGCACAATGCCGACATTAGTACAAGAAGACTGACTCTTCCTAATGTCTATATTTTGAACCAATCCTGTGACACTAGTTTTAGATTCCGATGCTTCACTTCAGGTTTCCTGTGTCCCTCTGACCTCTTTATTGACGATGAAACACAGAAATCGCATCTTAATTAAATACAAAAGGCACAATGCCGACTTAAGTACAAGAAGACTGACTCTTCTTACTGTCAATGTTTTCTACCATTCCGGTGACATTAGTTATAGAATCCGATGATTCACTTCAGGTAACTGTATCCAGCTGACCTTCTTATTGACGATGAAACACAGAAATTGCATCGTAATTATATACAAAAAGCACAATGCCGACTTAAGTACAAGAAGACTGACTCTTCTTACTGTCTATGTTTTGAATCATTCCTGTGACACTAGTTATAGATTCCGATGCTTCACTTCAGATTTACTGTATCCCTCTGACCTTCTTATTGACGATGAAACATAGAAATAGCATTTTAATTAAATACAAAAGGCACAATGCCGACTTCAGTACAAGAACACTAACTCATCTTACTGTCTATGGTTTGAACCATTCCTGTGACACTAGTTATAGATTCCGATGCCTCACTTCAGGTTTACTGTATCCCTCTGACCTACTTATTGACGATGAATTACGTAAATTATATCGGAATTAAATACAAGAGGCACATTGCCGACTTAAGTACAAGAAGACTGACTCTTCTTACTGTCTATGTTTTGAACCATTCCTGTGACTCTAGTCATAGATTCCGATGCTTCATTTCAGGTTTACTGTATCCCTCTGACGATCTTATTGACGAAAAAAACACAAAAATTGTATCGGAATTAAATACAAAAGGCACAATGCCGACTCAAGTACAAGAAGACTGTCTCTTCTTACTGTCTATGTTTTGAACCATTTCTGTGACACTAGTTATAGATTCCGATTCGTCACTTCAGGTTTACTGTATCCCTCTGACCTTTTTATTGACGAAGAAACACAGATATTGCATCGGAATTAAATACAAAAGGCACAATGCCGACTTAAGTACAAGAAGAGTGAGCCTTCTTACTGTCTATTTTTTGAACCAATCCTGTGACACTAGTTATAAATTCCGATGCTTCACTTCAGGTTTACTGTATCCCTCTGACCTTCTTATTGACGAAGAAATACAGATATTGCATCTGAATTAAATACAAAAGGCCCAATGCCGACTTAAGTACAAGAAAACTGAATCTTCTTACTGTCTATGTTTTGAACCATACCTGTGACACTAGTTATAGATTCCGATGCTTCACTTCAGGTTTACTGTGTCCCTCTGACCTTCTTATTGACGAAGAAACACATAGATTACATCGGAATTAAATACGAAAGGCACAATGCCGACACAAGCACAAGAAGACTGGCTCTCCTTACTGTCTATGTATTGAACCATTTCTGTGACACTAGTTATAGATTCCGATACTTCCCTTCAGGTTTACTGTATCCCTCAGACCTTCTTATTGACGAAGAAACACAGAAATTGCATCGTAATAATATTCAAAAGGCCCAATGCCTAATTAAGTACAAGAAAACTGACTCTTCTTACTGTCTATGTTTTGAACCATTCCTGTGACACTAGTTATAGATTCCGATGCTTCACTTAATGGTTTACTGTATCCCTCTGACCTTCTTATTGACGATGAAACACGTAAATTGCATCGGAATTAAATACAAAAAGCACAATGCCGACTTAAGTATAAGAAGAAAGGGTCTTCTTACTGTCTATGTTTTGAAAAATTCCTGTGACACTAGTTATAGATTCCGATGCTTCACTTCAGGTTTACCGTATCCCACTGACCTTCTTATTGACGATGAAACACAGAAGTTGCATCCTAATTAAATACAAAAGGCACAATGCCGACTCAAGTACCAGAAGACTGGCTCTTCTTACTATGTTGTGAACAATTTCCGTGACACTAGTTATAGATTCCGATGCTTCACTTCAGGTTTACTGTATCTCTCTGACCTTCTTATTGACGATGAAACACAGAAATTGCACCGGAATTAAATACAAAAGGCACAATGCCGACTTAAGTACAAGATATCTGACTCTTCTTACTGACTATGATTTGAACCATTCCTGTGACACTAGTTATAGATTCCGATGCTTCACATCAGGTTTACTGTATGCCTCTGACCTTATTATTGACGATGAAACACAGAAATTAAAACTTAATTAAATACAAAAGGCACAATGCCGAATTAAGTACAAGAAGACTGACTCTTCCAACTGTCTATGTTTTGAATCATTCCTGTGACACTAGTAATAGATTCCGATGCTTCACTTCAGGTTTACTGTATCCCTCTGACGCTCTTATTGACGATGAAACACAGAAGTTGCATCCTAATTAAATACAAAAGGCACAATGCCGACTCAAGTACCAGAAGACTGGCTCTTCTTACTATGTTGTGAACAATTTCCGTGACACTAGTTATAGATTCCGATGCTTCACTTCAGGTTTACTGTATCCCTCAGACCTTCTTATTGACGAAGAAACACAGAAATTGCATCGTAATAATATTCAAAAGGCCCAATGCCTAATTAAGTACAAGAAAACTGACTCTTCTTACTGTCTATGTTTTGAACCATTCCTGTGACACTAGTTATAGATTCCGATGCTTCACTTAATGGTTTACTGTATCCCTCTGACCTTCTTATTGACGATGAAACACGTAAATTGCATCGGAATTAAATACAAAAAGCACAATGCCGACTTAAGTATAAGAAGAAAGGGTCTTCTTACTGTCTATGTTTTGAAAAATTCCTGTGACACTAGTAATAGATTCCGATGCTTCACTTCAGGTTTACCGTATCCCACTGACCTTCTTATTGACGATGAAACACGGAAATTGCATCGAAATTAAATACAAAAGGCACAATGCCGACTTAAGTATAAGAAGACTGACTCTTCCTACTGTCTACGATTTGAAATATTCCTGTGACACTCGTTATAGATTCCGATGCTTCACTTCAGGTTTACTGTATCCAGGTGACCTTCTTATTGACGATGAAACACAGAAGTTGCATTCGAATTAAATACAAAAGGCACAATGTCGACCCAAGTACAAGAAGACTGGCTCTTCTTACTGTCTTAGTTTTGAACCATTCCTGTGACACTAGTTAAAGATTCCGATGCTTCAGTTCAGGTTTACTGTCTCCCTGTGACCTTCTTATTGACGATGAAACACAGAAATTGCATCGGAATTAAATACAAAAGGCACAATGCCGATATAAGTATAAGAAGAATGGGTCTTCTTATTGTCTATGATTTGAACCATTCCTGTGACACTAGTTATAGATTCCGATGCTTCACTTCAGGTTTACCGTATCCCTCTGACCTTCTTATTGACGATGAAACACAGACGTTGCATCTTAATTAAATACAAAAGGCACAATGCCGACTCAAGTACAAGAAGACTGGCTCTTCTTACTGTCTATGTTTTGAACCATTTCTGTGACACTAGTTATAGATTCCGATGCTTGACTTCAGTTTTACTGTATCCCTCTGACCTTTTTAATGACGAAAAAACACAGATATTGCATCGGAATTAAATACAAAAGGCACAATGCTGACTTAAGTACAAGAAGACGGACCCTTCTTACTGTCTATGTTTTGAACCATTCCTGTGACACTAGTTGTAGATTCCGATGCTTCACTTCAGGTTTACTGTATGCCTCTGACTTTCGTATTGACGATAAAACACAGAAATTGCATCGGAATAAAATACAAAAGGCAAAATGCCGACTTAAGTACAAAAAGACTGACTGTTCTTAGTGTCTATGTTTTGAACAATTCCTGTGACACTAGTTATAGATTCCGATGCTTCACTTCAGGTATACTGTATCCCTCTGACCTTCTTATTGACGATGAAACACAGAAATTGCATCGGAATTAAATACAAAAGGCACAATGCCGACTTAAGTACAAGATAACTGACTCTTCTTACTGACTATGTTTTGAACCATTCCTGTGACACTAGTTATAGATTCCGATGCTTCACATCAGGATTGCTGTATGCCTCTGACCTTATTATTGACGATGAAACACAGAAATTAAATCTTAATTAAATACAAAAGGCACAATGCCGAATTAAGTACAAGAAGACTGACTGTTCCTACTGTCTATGTTTTGAACCATTCCTGTGACACTAGGTATAGATTCCGATGCTTCACTTCAGGTTTACTGTATCCCTCTGACGCTCTTATTGACGATAAAACACAGAAGTTGCATCCGAATTAAATAGAAAAGGCACAATGCCGACACAAGTACAAGAAGGCTGGCTCTTATTACTGTCTATGTTTTGAACCATTTCTGTGACACTAGTTATAGGTTACGATGCTTCCCTTCAGGTTTACTGCTTCCCTCAGACCTTCTTATTGACGAAGAAGCACAGAAATTGCATCGTAATTATATACAAAGGCCCAATGCCGATCTAAGTACAAGAAAACTGACTCTTCTTACTGTCTATGATTTGAACCATTCCTGTGACACTAGTTATAGATTCCGATACTTCAGTTCAGCTTTACTGTCTCCCTGTGACCTTCTTATTGACGATGAAAAACAGAAATTGCATCGGAATTAATTACAAAAGGCACAATGCCGACTTATGTACAAGAAAACTGACTCTTCATACTGTCTATGTTTTGAACCATTCCTTAGACACTAGTTATAGATTCCGATGCTTCACTTCACGTTTACTGTATTCCTCTGACCTTCTTATTGACGATGAAACACGTAAATTGCATCGGAATTAAATACAAAAGGCACAATGCCGACTTAAGTACAAGAAGACTGACCCTTCTTACTGTCTATGATTTGAACCTTTCCTGTGACACTAGTTATAGATTCCGATGCTTCACTTCAGGTTTACTGTATCCCTCTGACTTTCGTATTGACGATGAAACACAGAAATTGCATCGGAATTAAATACAAAAGGCACAATGCCGACTTAAGTACAAAAAGACTGACTCTTCTTACTGTCTATGTTTAGAACCATTCCTGTGACACTAGTTATAGATTCCGATGCTTCACTTCATGTTTACTGTACCCCTCTGACCTTCTTATTGACGATGAAACACGTAAATTGCATCGGAATTAAATACAAAAGGCACAATGTCGACTTAAGTACAAGAAGAATGCCTCTTCTTACTGTCTAAGATTTGAACCATTCCTGTGACACTAGTTATAGATTCCGATGCTTCACTTCAGATTTACTGTATCCCTCTCAGCTTCTTATTGACGATGAAACACAGAAATTGCATCGGAATTAAAAACAAAAGGCACAATGCCGACTTAAGTACAAGAAGACTGACCCTTCTTACTGTCTATGATTTGAACCTTTCCTGTGACACTAGTTATAGATTCCGATGCTTCACTTCAGGTTTACTGTATCCCTCTGACTTTCGTATTGACGATGAAACACAGAAATTGCATCGGAATTAAATACAAAAGGCACAATGCCGACTTAAGTTCAAGAAGACAGATCCTTCTTACGGTCTATGCTTTGAACCATTCCTGTGACTCTAGTTATAGATTCCGATGCTTCACTTCAGGTTTACTGTATCCCTCTGACTTTCGTATTGACGATGAAACACAGAAATTGCACCGGAATTAAAAAAACAATTCACAATGCCGACTTAAGTACAAAAAGACTGACTCTTCTTACTGTCTATGTTTGAACCATTCCTGTGACACTAGTTATAGATTCCGATGCTTCACTTCAGGTTTACCGTATCCCACTGACCTTCTTATTGACGATGAAACACAGAAGTTGCATCCTAATTAAATACAAAAGGCACAATGCCGACTCAAGTACCAGAAGACTGGCTCTTCTTACTATGTTGTGAACAATTTCCGTGACACTAGTTATAGATTCCGATGCTTCACTTCAGGTTTACTGTATCCCTCTGACCTTCTTATTGACGATGAAACACAGAAATTGCACCGGAATTAAATACAAAAGGCACAATGCCGACTTAAGTACAAGATATCTGACTCTTCTTACTGACTATGATTTGGACCATTCCTGTGACACTAGTTATAGATTCCGATGCTTCACATCAGGTTTACTGTATGCCTCTGACCTTATTATTGACGATGAAACACAGAAATTAAAACTTAATTAAATACAAAAGGCACAATGCCGAATTAAGTACAAGAAGACTGACTCTTCCAACTGTCTATGTTTTGAACCATTCCTGTGACACTAGTAATAGATTCCGATGCTTCACTTCAGGTTTACTGTATCCCTCTGACGCTCTTATTGACGATGAAACACAGAAGTTGCATTCGAATTAAATACAAAAGGCACAATGTCGACCCAAGTACAAGAAGACTGGCTCTTCTTACTGTCTTAGTTTTGAACCATTCCTGTGACACTAGTTAAAGATTCCGATGCTTCAGTTCAGGTTTACTGTCTCCCTGTGACCTTCTTATTGACGATGAAACACAGAAATTGCATCGGAATTAAATACAAAAGGCACAATGCCGATATAAGTATAAGAAGAATGGGTCTTCTTATTGTCTATGATTTGAACCATTCCTGTGACACTAGTTATAGATTCCGATGCTTCACTTCAGGTTTACCGTATCCCTCTGACCTTCTTATTGACGATGAAACACAGAAATTGCATCGGAATTAAATACAAAAGGCACAATGCCGACTTAAGTACAAGATAACTGACTCTTCTTACTGACTATGTTTTGAACCATTCCTGTGACACTAGTTATAGATTCCGATGCTTCACATCAGGATTACTGTATGCCTCTGACCTTATTATTGACGATGAAACACAGAAATTAAATCTTAATTAAATACAAAAGGCACAATGCCGACTTAAGTACAAAAAGACTGACTCTTCTTACTGTCTATGTTTTGAACCATTCCTGTGACACTAGTTATAGAATCCGATGCTTCACTTCATGTTTACTGTATCCCTCTGACCTTCTTATTGACGATGAAACACGTAAATTGCATCGGAATTAAATACAAAAGGCACAATGTCGACTTAAGTACAAGAAGAATGCCTCTTCTTACTGTCTATGTTTTGAACCATTTCTGTGACACTAGTTATAGATTCCGATGCTTCACTTCAGGTATATTGTATCCCTCTGACCTTCTTATTGACGAAGAAATACAGAAATTGCATCGGAATTAAATACAAAAGGCACAATGCCGACTTAAGTTCAAGAAGACAGATCCTTCTTACGGTCTATGCTTTGAACCATTCCTGTGACTCTAGTTATAGATTCCGATGCTTCACTTCAGGTTTACTGTATCCCTCTGACCTTCGTATTGACGATGAAACACAGAAATTGCACCGGAATTAAAAAAACAATTCACAATGCCGACTTAAGTACAAAAAAACTGACTCTTCTTACTGTCTATGTTTGAACCATTCCTGTGACACTAGTTATAGATTCCGATGGTTTACTTCAGGTTTACTATATCCCTCTGACCTTCTTATTGACGATCAAACACAGAAAATTCATCGGAATTAAATACAAATGGGACAATGCCGATTCAAGTACAAGACGACTGGCTCTTCATACTGTCTATGTTTTGAGCCATTCCTGTGACACTAGTTATAGATTCCGATGCTTCACTTCAGGTTTACTGTATCCCTCTGACCTTCTTATTGACAATGAAACACAGAAATTGCATCCTAATTAAATACAAAAGGCACAATGCCGACTCAAATACAAGCAGACTGGCTCTTCTTACTGTCTATGTTTTGAACCATTTCTGTGACACTAGTTATAGATTCCGATGCTTCACTTCAGTTTTACTGTATAACTCTGACCTTCTTAATGACGAAGAAACACAGATATTGCATCGGAATTAAATACAAATGGGACAATGCCGACTTCAGTACAAGAAGACTGACCCTTCTTACTGTCTATGTTTTGAACCATTCCTGTGACACTAGTTATAGATTCCGATGCTTCACTTCAGGTTCACTGTATCCCTCTGACCTTCGTATTGACGATGAAACACAGAAATTGCATCGGAACTAAATACAAGAGGCACAATGCCATCATAAGTACAAAAAGACTGACTCTTCTTACTGTCTATGTTTCGAACCTTTCCTGAGACACTAGTTATAGATTCCGATGCTTGACTTTAGGTTTACTGATTCCCTCTGACCTTCTTATAGACAAAGAAACACATAAATTGCATCGGAATTAAATACAAAAGGCACAATGCCGACTCAAGTACAAGAAGACTGGCTCTTCTTACTGTCTATGATTTAAACCATTTCTGTGACACTAGTTATAGATTCCGATGCTTCACTTCAGGTTTACTGTATCCCTCTGACCTTCTTATTGACAATGAAACACAGAAATTGCATCCTAATTAAATACAAAAGGCACAATGCCGACTCAAATACAAGCAGACTGGCTCTTCTTACTGTCTATGTTTTGAACCATTTCTGTGACACTAGTTATAGATTCCGATGCTTCACTTCAGTTTTACTGTATAACTCTGACCTTCTTAATGACGAAGAAACACAGATATTGCATCGGAATTAAATACAAAAGGCACAATGCCGACTTCAGTACAAGAAGACTGACCCTTCTTACTGTCTATGTTTTGAACCATTCCTGTGACACTAGTTATAGATTCCGATGCTTCACTTCAGGTTTACTGTATCCCACTGACCTTCTTATTGACGATGAAACACAGAAATTGCATCGGAATTTAATACAAAAGGCACAATGCCGACTCAAGTACAAGAAGACTGGCTCTTCTTACTGTCTATGTTATGAACCATTTCTATGACACTAGTTATAGATTCCGATGCATCCCTTCAGGATAACTATATCCCTCTGACCTTCTTATTGACGAAGAAACAAAGATATTGCATCGGAATTAAATACAAAAGGCACAATGCTGACTTAAGTACAAGAAGACTGACTCTTCTTACTGTCTAAGTTTTGAACCATTCCTGTGACACTAGTTATAGATTCCGATGCTTGACTTTAGGTTTACTGATTCCCTCTGACCTTCTTATAGACAAAGAAACACAGAAATTGCATCGGAATTAAATACAAAAGGCACAATGCCGACTTAAGTATAAGAAGACTGACTCTTCCTACTGTCTACGATTTGAACCATTCCTGTGACACTCGTTATAGATTCCGATGCTTCACTTCAGGTTTACTGTATCCAGGTGACCTTCTTATTGACGATGAAACACGTAAATTGCATCGGAATTAAATACAAAATGCACAATGCCGACTTAAGTACAAAAAGAATGGGTCTTCTTACTGTCTATGTTTTGAACCATTCCTGTGACACTAGTTATAGATTCCGATGCTTCACTTCAGGTTTAATGTATCCCTCTGACCTTCTTATTGACAATGAAACACAGAACTTGCATCCTAATTAAATACAAAAGGCACAATGCCGACTCAAATACAAGAAGACTGGCTCTTCTTACTGTCTATGTTTTGAACCATTTCTGTGACACTAGTTATAGATTCCGATGCTTCACTTCAGTTTTACTGTATAACTCTGACCTTCTTAATGACGAAGAAACACAGATATTGCATCGGAATTAAATACAATAGGCACAATGCCGACTTCAGTACAAGAAGACTGACCCTTCTTACTGTCTATGTTTTGAACCATTCCTGTGACACTAGTTATAGATTCCGATGCTTCACTTCAGGTTTATTGTATCCCACTGACCTTCTTATTGACGATGAAACACAGAAATTGCATCGGAATTTAATACAAATGGCACAATGCCGACTCAAGTACAAGAAGACTGGCTCTTCTTACTGTCTATGTTTTGAACCATTTCTGTGACACTAGTTATAGATTCCGATGCATCCCTTCAGGATTACTATATCCCTCTGACCTTCTTAATGACGAAGAAACACAGATATTGCATCGGAATTAAATACAATAGGCACAATGCCGACTTAAGTACAAGAAGACTGACCCATCCCACTGTCTTTGTTTTGAACCATTCCTGTGACACTAGTTATAGATTCCGATGCTTCACTTCCGGTTCACTGTATCCCTCTGACCATCGTATTGACGATGAAACACAGAAATTGCATCGGAATTAAATACAAATGGCAAAATACCGACTTAAGTACAAGAAGACTGACTCTTCTTACTGTCAATGCTTTGAACCATTCCTGTGACACTAGTTATAGATTCCGATGGTTTACTTCTGGTTTACTATATCCCTCTGACCTTCTTATTGACGATCAAACACAGAAAATTCATCGGAATTAAATACAAAAGGCACAATGCCGACTCAAGTACAAGACGAGCGGCTCTTCTTACTGCCTATGTTTTGAGCCATTTCTGTGACACTAGTTATAGATTCCGATGCTTCACTTCAGGTTTACTGTATCCAGCTGACCTTCTTATTGACGATGAAGCACAGAAATTGCATCGGAATTAAATACAAAAGGCAAAATGCCGACTTAAGTACAAGAAGACTGACTCTTCTTACTGTCTATGATTTGAACCATTCCTGTGACACTAGTTACAGATTCCCATGCTTCACTTCAGTTTTACTGTATCCCTCTGACCTTCTTATTGACGATGAAACACAGAAATTGCATCGGAATTAAATACAAAAGGCACAATGCCGACTTAAGTAGGAGAAGACTGACTGTTCCTACTGTCTATGATTTGAACCATTCCTGTGACACTCGTTATAGATGCCGATGCTTCACTTCAGGTTTACTGTATCCCTTTCACCTTCCTATTGACGATGAAACACAGAAATTGCATTTTAATTAAATACAAAAGGCACAATGCCGACTTAAGTACAAGATAACTGACTCTTCCTACTGACTA
Source organism: Schistocerca piceifrons (assembly GCF_021461385.2). NCBI lineage: Eukaryota > Metazoa > Arthropoda > Insecta > Orthoptera > Acrididae > Schistocerca > Schistocerca piceifrons. The sequence continues at coordinate 68,112 of NW_025728070.1, forward strand.
CGTTTTGAACCATTCCTGTGACACTAGTTATAGTTTCCGATGCTTCACTTCAGGTTTACTGTATCCAGCTGACCTTCTTATTGACGATGAAGCACAGAAATTGCATCGGAATTAAATACAAAAGGCAAAATGCAGACTTAAGTACAAGAAGACTGACTCTAATTACTGTCTATGATTTGAACCATTCCTGTGACACTAGTTATATGTTCCCATGCTTCACTTCAGTTTTACTGTATCCCTCTGACCTTCTTATTGACGATGAAACACAGAAATTGCATCGGAATTAAATACAAAAGGCACAATGCCGACATAAGTACAAGAAGACTGACTCTTCCTAATGTCTATGTTTTGAAACAATCCTGTGACACTAGTTTTAGATTCCGATGCTTCACTTCAGGTTTACTGTATCCAGGTGACCTTCTTATTGACGATGAAACACGTAAATTGCATCGGAATTAAATACAAAATGCACAATGCCGACTTAAGTACAAAAAGAATGGGTCTTCTTACTGTCTATGTTTTGAACCATTCCTGTGACACTAGTTATAGATTCCGATGCTTCACTTCAGGTTTACTGTATCCCTCTGACCTTCTTATTGACAATGAAACACAGAACTTGCATCCTAATTAAATACAAAAGGCACAATGCCGACTCAAATCCAAGAAGACTGGCTCTTCTTACTGTCTATGTTTTGAACCATTTCTGTGACACTAGTTATAGATTCCGATGCTTCACTTCAGTTTTACTGTATAACTCTGACCTTCTTAATGACGAAGAAACACAGATATTGCATCGGAATTAAATACAAATGGGACAATGCCGACTTCAGTACAAGAAGACTGACCCTTCTTACTGTCTATGTTTTGAACCATTCCTGTGACACTAGTTATAGATTTCGATGGTTCACTTCAGGTTTATTGTATCCAGCTGACCTTCTTATTGACGATGAAGCACAGAAATTGCATCGGAATTAAATACAAAAGGCAAAATGCCGACTTAAGTACAAGAAGACTGACTCTTCTTACTGTCTGTGATTTGAACCATTCCTGTGACACTAGTTATAGATTCCGATGCTTCACTTCAGGTTCACTGTATCCCTCTGACCTTCGTATTGACGATGAAACACAGAAATTGCATCGGAATTAAATACAAGAGGCACAATGCCATCTTAAGTACAAAAAGACTGACTCTTCTTACTGTCTATGTTTCGAACCTTTCCTGAGACACTAGTTATAGATTCCGATGCTTGACTTTAGGTTTACTGATTCCCTCTGACCTTCTTATAGACAAAGAAACACATAAATTGCATCGGAATTAAATACAAAAGGCACAATGCCGACTCAAGTACAAGAAGACTGGCTTCTTCTTACTGTCTATGATTTAAACCATTTCTGTGACACTAGTTATAGATTCCGATGCTTCACTTCAGGTTTACTGTATCCCTCTGACCTTCTTATTGACGTAGAGACACAGAAATTGCATCGGAATTAAATACAAATGGCAAAATGCCGACTTAAGTACAAAAAGAGTGACTCTTCTTACTGTCTATGATTTGAACCATTCCTGTGACACTAGTTATAGATTCCGATGCTACACTTCAGGTTTACTGTACCCCTGTGAGCTTCTTATTGACGATGAATTACAGAAATTGCATTGGAATTATATACAAAAGGCACAATGCCGACTTAAGTGCAAGAAGACTGACTCTTCTTACTGTCAATGTTTGAACCATTCCTGTGACACTAGTTATAGATTCCGATGGTTTACATCAGGTTTACTATATCCCTCTGACCTTCTTATTGACGATCAAACACAGAAAATTCATCGGAATTAAATACAAAAGGCACAATGCCGATTCATGTACAAGACGACTGGCTCTTCTTACTGTCTATGTTTTGAGCCATTCCTGTGACCACTAGTTATAGATTCCGATGCTTCACTTCAGGTTTACTGTATCCCTCTGACCTTCTTATTGACAATGAAACACAGAAATTGCATCCTAATTAAATACAAAAGGCACAATGCCGACTCAAATACAAGCAGACTGGCTCTTCTTACTGTCTATGTTTTGAACCATTTCTGTGACACTAGTTATAGATTCCGATGCTTCACTTCAGTTTTACTGTATAACTCTGACCTTCTTAATGACGAAGAAACACAGATATTGCATCGGAATTAAATACAAAAGGCACAATGCCGACTTCAGTACAAGAAGACTGACCCTTCTTACTGTCTATGTTTTGAACCATTCCTGTGACACTAGTTATAGATTCCGATGCTTCACTTCAGGTTTACTGTATCCCACTGACCTTCTTATTGACGATGAAACACAGAAATTGCATCGGAATTTAATACAAAAGGCACAATGCCGACTCAAGTACAAGAAGACTGCACTTCTTACTGTCTATGTTATGAACCAATTCTATGACACTAGTTATAGATTCCGATGCATCCCTTCAGGATAACTATATCCCTCTGACCTTCTTATTGACGAAGAAACAAAGATATTGCATCGGAATTAAATACAAAAGGCACAATGCCGACTTAAGTACAAGAAGACTGACTCTTCTTACTGTCTAAGTTTTGAACCATTCCTGTGACACTAGTTATAGATTCCGATGCTTGACTTTAGGTTTACTGATTCCCTCTGACCTTCTTATAGACAAAGAAACACGTAAATTGCATCGGAATTAAATACAAAAGGCACAATGTCGACTTAAGTACAAGAAGAATGCCTCTTCTTACTGTCTATGTTTTGAACCATTTCTGTGACACTAGTTATAGATTCCGATGCTTCACTTCAGGTATATTGTATCCCTCTGACCTTCTTATTGACGAAGAAATACAGAAATTGCATCGGAATTAAATACAAAAGGCACAATGCCGACTTAAGTTCAAGAAGACAGATCCTTCTTACGGTCTATGCTTTGAACCATTCCTGTGACTCTAGTTATAGATTCCGATGCTTCACTTCAGGTTTACTGTATCCCTCTGACCTTCGTATTGACGATGAAACACAGAAATTGCACCGGAATTAAAAAAACAATTCACAATGCCGACTTAAGTACAAAAAAACTGACTCTTCTTACTGTCTATGTTTGAACCATTCCTGTGACACTAGTTATAGATTCCGATGGTTTACTTCAGGTTTACTATATCCCTCTGACCTTCTTATTGACGATCAAACACAGAAAATTCATCGGAATTAAATACAAATGGGACAATGCCGATTCAAGTACAAGACGACTGGCTCTTCATACTGTCTATGTTTTGAGCCATTCCTGTGACACTAGTTATAGATTCCGATGCTTCACTTCAGGTTTACTGTATCCCTCTGACCTTCTTATTGACAATGAAACACAGAAATTGCATCCTAATTAAATACAAAAGGCACAATGCCGACTCAAATACAAGCAGACTGGCTCTTCTTACTGTCTATGTTTTGAACCATTTCTGTGACACTAGTTATAGATTCCGATGCTTCACTTCAGTTTTACTGTATAACTCTGACCTTCTTAATGACGAAGAAACACAGATATTGCATCGGAATTAAATACAAATGGGACAATGCCGACTTCAGTACAAGAAGACTGACCCTTCTTACTGTCTATGTTTTGAACCATTCCTGTGACACTAGTTATAGATTCCGATGCTTCACTTCAGGTTCACTGTATCCCTCTGACCTTCGTATTGACGATGAAACACAGAAATTGCATCGGAACTAAATACAAGAGGCACAATGCCATCATAAGTACAAAAAGACTGACTCTTCTTACTGTCTATGTTTCGAACCTTTCCTGAGACACTAGTTATAGATTCCGATGCTTGACTTTAGGTTTACTGATTCCCTCTGACCTTCTTATAGACAAAGAAACACATAAATTGCATCGGAATTAAATACAAAAGGCACAATGCCGACTCAAGTACAAGAAGACTGGCTCTTCTTACTGTCTATGATTTAAACCATTTCTGTGACACTAGTTATAGATTCCGATGCTTCACTTCAGGTTTACTGTATCCCTCTGACCTTCTTATTGACAATGAAACACAGAAATTGCATCCTAATTAAATACAAAAGGCACAATGCCGACTCAAATACAAGAAGACTGGCTCTTCTTACTGTCTATGTTTTGAACCATTTCTGTGACACTAGTTATAGATTCCGATGCTTCACTTCAGTTTTACTGTATAACTCTGACCTTCTTAATGACGAAGAAACACAGATATTGCATCGGAATTAAATACAAAAGGCACAATGCCGACTTCAGTACAAGAAGACTGACCCTTCTTACTGTCTATGTTTTGAACCATTCCTGTGACACTAGTTATAGATTCCGATGCTTCACTTCAGGTTTACTGTATCCCACTGACCTTCTTATTGACGATGAAACACAGAAATTGCATCGGAATTTAATACAAAAGGCACAATGCCGACTCAAGTACAAGAAGACTGGCTCTTCTTACTGTCTATGTTATGAACCATTTCTATGACACTAGTTATAGATTCCGATGCATCCCTTCAGGATAACTATATCCCTCTGACCTTCTTATTGACGAAGAAACAAAGATATTGCATCGGAATTAAATACAAAAGGCACAATGCCGACTTAAGTACAAGAAGACTGACTCTTCTTACTGTCTAAGTTTTGAACCATTCCTGTGACACTAGTTATAGATTCCGATGCTTGACTTTAGGTTTACTGATTCCCTCTGACCTTCTTATAGACAAAGAAACACAGAAATTGCATCGGAATTTAAATACAAAAGGCACAATGCCGACTTAAGTATAAGAAGACTGACTCTTCCTACTGTCTACGATTTGAACCATTCCTGTGACACTCGTTATAGATTCCGATGCTTCACTTCAGGTTTACTGTATCCAGGTGACCTTCTTATTGACGATGAAACACGTAAATTGCATCGGAATTAAATACAAAATGCACAATGCCGACTTAAGTACAAAAAGAATGGGTCTTCTTACTGTCTATGTTTTGAACCATTCCTGTGACACTAGTTATAGATTCCGATGCTTCACTTCAGGTTTAATGTATCCCTCTGACCTTCTTATTGACAATGAAACACAGAACTTGCATCCTAATTAAATACAAAAGGCACAATGCCGACTCAAATACAAGAAGACTGGCTCTTCTTACTGTCTATGTTTTGAACCATTTCTGTGACACTAGTTATAGATTCCGATGCTTCACTTCAGTTTTACTGTATAACTCTGACCTTCTTAATGACGAAGAAACACAGATATTGCATCGGAATTAAATACAATAGGCACAATGCCGACTTCAGTACAAGAAGACTGACCCTTCTTACTGTCTATGTTTTGAACCATTCCTGTGACACTAGTTATAGATTCCGATGCTTCACTTCAGGTTTATTGTATCCCACTGACCTTCTTATTGACGATGAAACACAGAAATTGCATCGGAATTTAATACAAATGGCACAATGCCGACTCAAGTACAAGAAGACTGGCTCTTCTTACTGTCTATGTTTTGAACCATTTTCTGTGACACTAGTTATAGATTCCGATGCATCCCTTCAGGATTACTATATCCCTCTGACCTTCTTAATGACGAAGAAACACAGATATTGCATCGGAATTAAATACAATAGGCACAATGCCGACTTAAGTACAAGAAGACTGACCCATCCCACTGTCTTTGTTTTGAACCATTCCTGTGACACTAGTTATAGATTCCGATGCTTCACTTCCGGTTCACTGTATCCCTCTGACCATCGTATTGACGATGAAACACAGAAATTGCATCGGAATTAAATACAAATGGCAAAATACCGACTTAAGTACAAGAAGACTGACTCTTCTTACTGTCAATGCTTTGAACCATTCCTGTGACACTAGTTATAGATTCCGATGGTTTACTTCTGGTTTACTATATCCCTCTGACCTTCTTATTGACGATCAAACACAGAAAATTCATCGGAATTAAATACAAAAGGCACAATGCCGACTTAAGTACAAGAAGACTGACTCTTCTTACTGTCTATGATTTGAACCATTCCTGTGACACTAGTTACAGATTCCCATGCTTCACTTCAGTTTTACTGTATCCCTCTGACCTTCTTATTGACGATGAAACACAGAAATTGCATCGGAATTAAATACAAAAGGCACAATGCCGACTTAAGTAGGAGAAGACTGACTGTTCCTACTGTCTATGATTTGAACCATTCCTGTGACACTCGTTATAGATGCCGATGCTTCACTTCAGGTTTACTGTATCCCTTTCACCTTCCTATTGACGATGAAACACAGAAATTGCATTTTAATAAATACAAAAGGCACAATGCCGACTTAAGTACAAGATAACTGACTCTTCCTACTGACTACGTTTTGAACCATTCCTGTGACACTAGTTATAGTTTCCGATGCTTCACTTCAGGTTTACTGTATCCAGCTGACCTTCTTATTGACGATGAAGCACAGAAATTGCATCGGAATTAAATACAAAAGGCAAAATGCAGACTTAAGTACAAGAAGACTGACTCTAATTACTGTCTATGATTTGAACCATTCCTGTGACACTAGTTATATGTTCCCATGCTTCACTTCAGTTTTACTGTATCCCTCTGACCTTCTTATTGACGATGAAACACAGAAATTGCATCGGAATTAAATACAAAAGGCACAATGCCGACATAAGTACAAGAAGACTGACTCTTCCTAATGTCTATGTTTTGAAACAATCCTGTGACACTAGTTTTAGATTCCGATGCTTCACTTCAGGTTTACTGTATCCAGGTGACCTTCTTATTGACGATGAAACACGTAAATTGCATCGGAATTAAATACAAAATGCACAATGCCGACTTAAGTACAAAAAGAATGGGTCTTCTTACTGTCTATGTTTTGAACCATTCCTGTGACACTAGTTATAGATTCCGATGCTTCACTTCAGGTTTACTGTATCCCTCTGACCTTCTTATTGACAATGAAACACAGAACTTGCATCCTAATTAAATACAAAAGGCACAATGCCGACTCAATCCAAGAAGACTGGCTCTTCTTACTGTCTATGTTTTGAACCATTTCTGTGACACTAGTTATAGATTCCGATGCTTCACTTCAGTTTTACTGTATAACTCTGACCTTCTTAATGACGAAGAAACACAGATATTGCATCGGAATTAAATACAAATGGGACAATGCCGACTTCAGTACAAGAAGACTGACCCTTCTTACTGTCTATGTTTTGAACCATTCCTGTGACACTAGTTATAGATTTCGATGGTTCACTTCAGGTTTATTGTATCCAGCTGACCTTCTTATTGACGATGAAGCACAGAAATTGCATCGGAATTAAATACAAAAGGCAAAATGCCGACTTAAGTACAAGAAGACTGACTCTTCTTACTGTCTGTGATTTGAACCATTCCTGTGACACTAGTTATAGATTCCGATGCTTCACTTCAGGTTCACTGTATCCCTCTGACCTTCGTATTGACGATGAAACACAGAAATTGCATCGGAATTAAATACAAGAGGCACAATGCCATCTTAAGTACAAAAAGACTGACTCTTCTTACTGTCTATGTTTCGAACCTTTCCTGAGACACTAGTTATAGATTCCGATGCTTGACTTTAGGTTTACTGATTCCCTCTGACCTTCTTATAGACAAAGAAACACATAAATTGCATCGGAATTAAATACAAAAGGCACAATGCCGACTCAAGTACAAGAAGACTGGCTCTTCTTACTGTCTATGATTTAAACCATTTCTGTGACACTAGTTATAGATTCCGATGCTATCACTTCAGTTTACTGTATCCTCTGACCTTCTATTGACGTAGAGACACAGAAATTGCATCGGAATTAAATACAAATGGCAAAATGCCGACTTAAGTACAAAAAGAGTGACTCTTCTTACTGTCTATGATTTGAACCATTCCTGTGACACTAGTTATAGATTCCGATGCTACACTTCAGGTTTACTGTACCCCTGTGAGCTTCTTATTGACGATGAAACACAGAAATTGCATTGGAATTATATACAAAAGGCACAATGCCGACTTAAGTGCAAGAAGACTGACTCTTCTTACTGTCAATGTTTGAACCATTCCTGTGACACTAGTTATAGATTCCGATGGTTTACATCAGGTTTACTATATCCCTCTGACCTTCTTATTGACGATCAAACACAGAAAATTCATCGGAATTAAATACAAAAGGCACAATGCCGATTCAAGTACAAGACGACTGGCTCTTCTTACTGTCTATGTTTTGAGCCATTCCTGTGACACTAGTTATAGATTCCGATGCTTCACTTCAGGTTTACTGTATCCCTCTGACCTTCTTATTGACAATGAAACACAGAAATTGCATCCTAATTAAATACAAAAGGCACAATGCCGACTCAAATACCAGCAGGACTGGCTCTTCTTACTGTCTATGTTTTGACCATTTCTGTGACACTAGTTATAGATTCCGATGCTTCACTTCAGTTTTACTGTATAACTCTGACCTTCTTAATGACGAAGAAACACAGATATTGCATCGGAATTAAATACAAAAGGCACAATGCCGACTTCAGTACAAGAAGACTGACCCTTCTTACTGTCTATGTTTTGAACCATTCCTGTGACACTAGTTATAGATTCCGATGCTTCACTTCAGGTTTACTGTTATCCCACTGACCTTCTTATTGACGATGAAACACAGAAATTGCATCGGAATTTAATACAAAAGGCACAATGCCGACTCAAGTACAAGAAGACTGGCACTTCTTACTGTCTATGTTATGAACCAATTCTATGACACTAGTTATAGATTCCGATGCATCCCTTCAGGATAACTATATCCCTCTGACCTTCTTATTGACGAAGAAACAAAGATATTGCATCGGAATTAAATACAAAAGGCACAATGCCGACTTAAGTACAAGAAAGACTGACTCTTCTTACTGTCTAAGTTTTGAACCATTCCTGTGACACTAGTTATAGATTCCGATGCTTGACTTTAGGTTTACTGATTCCCTCTGACCTTCTTATAGACAAAGAAACACAGAAATTGCATCGGAATTAAATACAAAAGGCACAATGCCGGACTTAAGTATAAGAAGACTGACTCTTCCTACTGTCTACGATTTGAACCATTCCTGTGACACTCGTTATAGATTCCGATGCTTCACTTCAGGTTTACTGTATCCAGGTGACCTTCTTATTGACGATGAAACACGTAAATTGCATCGGAATTAAATACAAAATGCACAATGCCGACTTAAGTACAAAAAGAATGGGTCTTCTTACTGTCTATGTTTTGAACCATTCCTGTGACACTAGTTATAGATTCCGATGCTTCACTTCAGGTTTAATGTATCCCTCTGACCTTCTTATTGACAATGAAACACAGAACTTGCATCCTAATTAAATACAAAAGGCACAATGCCGACTCAAATACAAGAAGACTGGCTCTTCTTACTGTCTATGTTTTGAACTATTTCTGTGACACTAGTTATAGATTCCGATGCTTCACTTCAGTTTTACTGTATAACTCTGACCTTCTTAATGACGAAGAAACACAGATATTG